>NC_034183.2:12263987-12563987 GCF_002021735.2 Oncorhynchus kisutch | reverse complement strand
TCTACGAAAAATAGAGGTAAAATCTCTTGGTAAATAGTGTAGTCTACAGCTGATCATGAGATAATCTACCTTAGGCACGCAAAACCGAGACTTCCTTCGATTTCGTGCAAAAGCTGTTTACAAATATGCACAGACCGCCTCCCCTTGTCTTACCAGAGGCCGCTGTTCTATCCTGCCGAAAAAGCTTAAAATCTGCCAGCTGTATGTTAATTATTTCGTCCTTCAGCCACAACTCGGTGAAACATAATATATTAGTGTTTAACCTCTTGAAGCTAGGGGGCACTATTTTTATGTTTGGAAAAATAACGTTCCCAAAGTAAACAGCCTATTTCTCAGGACCAGATGCTAGAATATGCATATGACAGATTAGGATAGAAAACTCTAAAGTTTCCAAAACTGTCAAAATATTGTCTGTGAGTATAACAGAACTGATATTGCAGGCAAAACCCTGAGAAAAATCAAACCAGGAAGTGGCTTTTATTTTGAAAACTCCATGTTCCATAGCCTCCCATTGCTCCATTTAAAGGGATATCAACCAGATTCCTTTCCCTACCGCTTCCTCAAGGTGTCAGTCTTCAGACATAGTTTCAGGCTTTTATTTTGAAACATGAGCGTGAACGACCACATTGCGTAAGTGGATAGGTGGGGGCTCTCAGAGCGAGTTGTGCGCAAAAGAGAAAGGCGGCCATTGTGGAATTTTTGTCTGCGTTGTCATGACCGCTCTTTCCGGTGGATTCCTGGGCATAACGCATCAAACTAACGGAGGTAATTGGATATAAAAATATCTTTATGGAACATTTGTTGTCTAACTGGGAGTCTCGTGAGTGAAAACATCCGAAGATTAATTTGATTGCTTTTCTGATTTTCGTGACCAAGTTCCCTGAAGCTAAGTGTACTTATTGTTTTGTCGAGCGATCGATAAACTTAAACGCTTGTATTGCTTTCGCTGTAAAGCATATTTTCAAAATCTGAGACAGGTGGATTAATAGGCTAAAATATGTTTTGCAATATTGCACTTGTGATTTCATGACTGAATATTTTCTAGTAATATTATTTGACTGTGGCGCTATGCTATTCAGCGTTGCTGATGACAATTATCCCGGATCCGGTATGGGTGGTTCAGAGAGGTGTCCCGTTGGTAGGATATACGTGCTCGTAGTTGGTCTATTTTATTATTGATTGATTGCAAATTGGCTAATAGGACCGATAGTAAAGGTAGATTACCCTTTTGGCAACGGATCCTTACAAGGCATCCGGACCGTCGTCCACGATACCTCCGTCTTTTCCTCCATCGAATGACACGGATGAGAGCCTTGTCGGGTGTCTGGAGTAAATCCTTCCCATCCGACACATTGAAGGAGAATTACTCCAGTACAGGGTGAGTAATCACTGCCCTGATATCAAAGAAGCTCTTTTCGGTCATAAGACAGTGACAGAAACATTATGTACAAAACAAGTTACAATTAATGCAAAAAAACATACACAAAAGCATAATTGGTTAGAGGATTGTAAAACGGCGCCATTGAGTCAGTCTGATTGCCTGTTTTGACTGATTGAGTGTATAAATAAAATCTGTGAAATTAAATGAATGACACAGCTGTTCCACAAAAAGTTGATATATTTACATTTTAAAATATTACCAGGTTGGTTTTCACAGCTGTTTCACAAGGTGTTCCTTGAATGTTATGTTTAACATTATTCATTGTTGTATCCTAAGACCTACAGTACAGTAGGTACATATATATTCAACCACAAGGGTGTACTAATAAGGTATGCAAGATACTTTAAAAAAATCATAACAGAGTATTAATGATTTTTATTTAATTTGAGTGTAGACAAGACCAGCGAAGCACAAAATAAAAGCATTTGGTATTTTATTAGGATCCCCATTAGCTGTTGCAAAAGCAGCAGCTAATCTTTCTGGGGTCAACACAAACATGAAACATGACATTATACAGAACATTAATAGACAAGAACAGCTCAAGGATGGAACAACATCAATTTAAAAAAGGCACACTGCCTACATATCAATACATACACACAAATTATCAAGGTCAAATAGAGGATTTGCGTAGTACCGTGAGGTGTTGCTTTTTTCTATATTAGCCCTCTGATTACAATTTAGAGCAAGACATGCCACTCTGTTCTGGGCCATATGCTGCTTAACTAACTAACTCTGCAGCACTCGACAATAATCAACTGGACAAAGTGTGGTGTTAAAAACGCAGAGCATCTCTTTATGACAGACTTCTCCCCTTCTTTACAACCATTGAATGTATATGTTTTGACCATGACAGTTTACAATCTAAAGTAATAACAAGTAGCTTAGTCTCAACTTGTTCAACTCAACTTGTTCAACAGCCACACCAGTCATTACCAGATTCAGCTGAGGCCTAGAACTTAGGGAATGATCTGTACCAAATACAATGCTCTTAGTTTTAGAGATGGTCAGGACCAGTTTATTACTAGCCACCCATTCCAAAACAGACTGCAACTCATTAAGGGTTTCATTGACTTCATTAGCTGTGGTTGCAGATATGGTTGAATCATCAGCATACATGGACACGCATGCTTTGTTTAATGTTAGTGTTAAGTCATTGGAAAAATAGAAAATAGTCGAGGGCCTAGAGAGCTGCTCTGCAGTACACCACACTTTACATGTTTGACATTAGAGAAGCTTCCATTAAAGAAAACCCTCTGAGTTCTGTTAGTGCTGAATCCATGATATGGCAATCTGAGGTTGAATAGCAATAACACATATTTTCTCAACAACAGGTTATGGTCAATAATGTCAAAGGCTGCACTGAAATCGAACAGTACAGCTCTCACAATCTTCTAATTATCAATTTTGTTCAACCAATCATCAGTCATTTGTGTCAGTGCAGTACATGTTGAGTGCCCTTCTCTATAAGCATGCTGAAAGTATGTTGTTAATTTGCTTACAGAGAAATAGGATTGCATTTGGTCAAACAGTTTGCTAAGAGCTGGCAGCAAGCTGATAGTGTCACACCCTGATCTGTTTCACCTGTCTTTGTGATTGTCTCCACCCCCCTCCAGGTGTTGCTCATCTTCCCCATTATCCCCTGTGTATTTATACCTGTGTTCGCTGTCTGTTGCCAGTGCATTTTGTTTGTCAAGTCAACCAGCATTTTCTTTCTCGGCTCTTTCTTTTCCCCCAGTCTCTCTTTTCTTGCACTCCTGGTTTTGACCCTTGCCTGTCCAGACTCTGCGCCCGCCTGCCTGACCACTCTGCCTTTCCCTGAACCTGAGCCTGCCTACCGACCTGTACCTTTGCCCCCCTGTACCTTTGTGACCTCTGCTTACCCTCAGCCTGCCTGCCGTTCGGAACAGTTGACTCACCTCTGGTTATTGACCTGTCTATTGCCTGCCACTATTGGATCATTTAACTATTGTTTATTCGATGTGGTCTGCATCTAGGTCTTACCTTCATACCTGATAGATAGGTCTGCTGTTAGAACCAGTAAAGACCGCTTTAACACGGAAAGATGGAGTTGAATTGATCTTTCTGCCCATCATTTAAAGTACTCTGTAGTATCTGGGATCTACATCTGTTTATATTAGTTACAGTGCGGTTACTAAGCAGTAATGCATTACGGCAGTGTTACGTTACTACACCTAATATGAAATGCACATGCGCACTGGGATGCCGGGAACTGTAGAGCACGAGGGGTTTTGACTAAACGAAAACTAGCTGTACTCCCGTCTCCTGCCTGGTCATTTCTCCACAACACAAATATTACAGTGGCGACGAGGTGATTAAACTACATAAACGGACATTGTTTGAAGGAAAGAATGTTGCGTGAGTAATGAAACTCAAAATAATTATTTAATTTGTCAGTTATTTTTATTTTCTTTCGCCAGTAGAGAAGGCTAAGCACTGCTAGCACTGCTAGTACAGTATTCAAGAGCTGCCAAGTAGCAAGACTATTGGTGTCCAGAATAGCGACACTGCCCATTGAACCCATTGAAATTAGGCGATCTCAGTGGAGAAATATTGTCCCAAAAAAAAGAAGGAAGGAATGTAACACGGTGTGTACATTATTACAAATGAGTGCAGTGAATCAAGTAATTGCAGAAACTTCTGAAGTGAAGAATTAGATGAAAATGAAGGAATTACAAGGAATAAGGAAACTGAACAATTAACTGTGAAAATGGCAACCATTGGTCGAGTACCAGAGTTTGAGGCTACAAAAGAGGATTTTGATTCCTATTTGGAGCGTTTTGAGCGTTGGCTGGCTGCAAATGAAATCAAAGATGGAAAGAAAGCAGACGTATTTCTCAGTGTTTTGGGTCCAACTGAGTATGGATTGCTGAAAGGTCTCATTGAACCAATGAAAGCAGTGGAGTTGAACTATGCAGAACTGACTGAAACTCTTTCAAGGTATTTCAAGCCTAAGCCAATTCTCATTGCAGACCGTTTCAGATTTTACCAACGTCACCAGAGTCAAGGGGAAACCGTGGCTGACTACATCCTTGCTTTAAAAAGGCTGGCAAGTACATGTGAGTTTGCACGATTTCTTGATGATGCTCTCCGAGACAAGTTTGTATGTGGTCTCACAGGTGAAGCATATCACAGAAGGCTCCTGTCAGAGAAGGACCTGACCTTTAAGAAAGCCTGTGATATAGCACTTGGACTCGAGCTTGCCCACAGGGATACTATTGAGCTATCGGGACATGCAGAATGTCAGAAAGGTGTTCAGAAGGTCAGTGATGCACGTGGTGAAAAAAGCTCACAAAAGTCACACTTTTTTCAGTCCTGTCCTCAAGGTTACACAAGAACAAAGCAGCCCACATCTCAAAGGTTTAAGCCAAGTTGATACAGATGTGGGGAAGATAATCATCATCGCAGTGAATGTCGATTCCAAAATGAAAAGTGCCACAATTGTGGAAAGGTTGGACATTTACAGAGAGTGTGTAAAGCCTTGAAACGCACAGCAAGAGCGCACAAAGTGTCAGACGCAGCACAAGTAGAGGAAGGTACAACTGAAACAGTATTGGAACTGTTCACAGTGTACACAGCTCAACAACTAAAAGATGGAATCTATCTCAACATGGAGTTAGCGGGAAAACCAGTAAAAATGCAGCTGGACACCGGAGCGTCTGTATCTCTGGTTCCAGAGAGACTCTACAAAGAAAAACTGAAAGAGTGCCCTCTTCAGCCCGCGTCCATCCGCCTTTCTTCATACACTGGTGACACTATTCCTGTGTTAGGGCAGATCCAGGTACCAGTCCGGTATGAGGGGAAGGAGTGGACGCTACCGCTTGTCATTGTTAAAGGAGAAAAATCAGCCTTGCTAGGCAGAAACTGGCTACAAAAGATCAAGTTGAACTGGGGAGAAATCTTCAGTCTCAGAAATGACAAACCAGTGAGTCAGGCTATACTCACTAACATGCTGGAGACGCACAAAGAACTTTTCAAAGATGGCTACGGTGAAATACAAGACTTCACAGCAAAAGTCAGAGTGCAAGAAGGAACCAAGCCTATCTTTCACAAACCACGTCCGGTTCCCTATGCTCTTAAGGAAGCAGTAGAGAAGGAACTGGAACGCCTACAGAAGAATAACATAATCACGAAAGTGGCGAGGAGCGACTGGGCCGCTCCGATTCTTGTAGTCCCAAAGAAAGACAAGACCGTCAGAATGTGCGGTGACTACAAGGTCACAGTAAATCGCTGCATACTACCAGAGGAATATCCACTACCAAACGCTGAAGATCTGTTTGCCACTCTAGCTGGTGGGAAGGTTTTCAGTAAGCTGGACCTGGCATTTGCTTATCAGCAACTGAAGCTGGATCCGGAGTCAGAACAGTATCTGACCATCAATACACACACAAGGGGCTATTCAGATTCAATCGCTTGGCCTATGGAATCTCGACAGCTCCAGCGATATTCCAACAAACAATGGATCAGATCTTGGACGGTATAGACCATGTTGTGTGCTTCATGGATGACATCCTCGTGTCAGCACCAACCATTGGAGAGCACCTTGTAGTGCTGGACAAAGTGATGTCAAGACTGGAGAAATACGGAGTGAGAATGAGTTCCTCCAGGACTCAGTGGAGTATCTCGGATACAAGATTGATGCACAAGGCCTGCACCCAACCAACAGCAAGGTGGAAGCGATCATAAACGCACCAGCACCCACAAATATCTCAGAGCTGAGGTCATTTTTGGGGCTCCTGAACTATTACGGAAAGTTTATGGCAAACTTGTCCACATTGTTGCATCTGCTTCACCAACTGCTGCAGGCCGATACAAAGTGGAATTGGTCCCCACAATGCGAAGAAGCATTCAAGACTTGCAAACAGCGTCTGCTAAAGAGCAAGTGGCTTGCCCATTATAACAGAGAGATGAAGCTGAGACTCGCGTGTGATGCATCTCCATACGGAGTAGGAGCCGTCATCTCACATGTTCTACCGTCAGGTGAAGAACACCCTATTGCATTTGCATCAAGGACTCTGTCACCAAGTGAGAAAAATTATGCTAAAATTGAGAAGGAAGCCCTGAGCATAATATTAGGAGTGAAGATGTTTCACAAATACCTCTACGGAAGGACGTTCCAACTGCTGACAAATCAAATCACATTTTATTTGTCACATACACATGGTTAGCAGATGTTAATGCGAGTGTAGCAATGCTTCTAGTTCCGACAATGCGGTAATAACCAACAAGTAATCTAGCTAACAATTCCAAAACTACTACCTTATAGACACAAGTTTAAGGGGATAAAGAATATGTACATAAAGATATATGAATGAGTGATGGTACAGAGCGGCATAGGCAAGATACAGTAGATGGTATTGAGTGCAGTATATACATATGAGATGAGTATGTAAACAAAGTGGCATAGTTAAAGTGGCTAATGATGCATGTATTACATAAGGATGCAGTAGATGATATAGAGTACTGTATATACGTATACATATGAGATGAATAATGTAGGGTATGTAAACATTATATTAGGTAGCATTGTTTAAAGTGGCTAGTGATATATTTTACATTTCCCATCAATTCCCATTATTAAAGTGGCTGGAGTTGAGTCAGTGTGTTGGCAGCAGCCACTCAATGTTAGTGGTGGCAGTTTAACAGTCTGATGGCCTTGAGATAGAAGCTGTTTTTCAGTCTCTCGGTCCCAGCTTTGATGCACCTGTACTGACCTCGCCTTCTGGATGAGAGCGGGGTGAACAGGCAGTGGCTCGGGTGGTTGTTGTCCTTGATGATCTTTATGGCCCTCCTGTGACATCGGGTGGTGTAGGTGTCCTGGAGGGCAGGTAGTTTGCCCCCGGTGATGCGTTGTGCAGACCTCACTACCCTCTGGAGAGCCTTACGGTTGTGGGAGGAACAGTTGCCGTACCAGGCGGTGATACAGCCCGAAAGGATGCTCTCGATTGTGCATCTGTAGAAGTTTGTGAGTGCTTTTGGTGACAAGCCGAATTTCTTCAGCCTCCTGAGGTTGAAGAGGCGCTGCTGCGCCTTCTTCACGATGCTGTCTGTGTGGGTGGACCAATTCAGTTTGTCTGTGATGTGTACGCCGAGGAACTTAAAACTTACTACCCTCTCCACTACTGTTCCATCGATGTGGATAGGGGGGTGTTCCCTCTGCTGTGTCCTGAAGTCCACAATCATCTCCTTAGTTTTGTTGACGTTGAGTGTGAGGTTATATTCCTGACACCACACTCCGAGGGCCCTCACCTCCTCCCTGTAGGCCATCTCGTCGTTGTTGGTAATCAAGCCTACCACTATTGTGTCGTCCGCAAACTTGATGATTGAGTTGGAGGCGTGCGTGGCCAGGGCAGTGTGCAGTGTGGTTGAGATTGCATCGTCTGTGGACCTATTTGGGCGGTAAGCAAATTGGAGTGGGTCTAGGGTGTCAGGTAGGGTGGAGGTGATATGGTCCTTTACTAGTCTCTCAAAGCAATTCATGATGACGGAAGTGAATGCTACGGGGCGCTAGTCGTTTAGCTCAGTTATCTTAGCTTTCTTGGGAACAGGAACAATGGTGGCCCTCTTGAAGCATGTGGGAACAACAGACTGGGATAGGGATTGATTGAATATGTCCGTAAACACACCAGCCAGCTGGTCTGCGCATGCTCTGAGGGTGCGGCTGGGGATGCCGTCTGGCCCGGCAGCCTTGCGAGGGTTAACAGCCTTAAATGTCTTACGTCGGCCATGGAGAAGGAGAGCCCACAGTCCTTGGTAGCGGGCCACATTGGTGGCACTGTGTTATCCTCAAAGCGGGCGAAGAAGGTGTTTAGCTTGTCCTGAAGCAAGACATCGGTGTCCGCAACGTGGCTGGTTTCCCTTGGTAGTCTGTGATTGTCTGTAGACCCTGCCACATACGTCTCGTGTGTTGCCTGTGTGATTGCCTTACTGAGGGAATAACTACACTGTTTGTATTCGGCCATATTCCCAGTCACCTTGCCATGGTTAAATGCGGTAGGTTCACGCTTTCAGTTTTGCACAAATGCTGTCATCTATCCACGGTTTCTGGATAAAGTAGGTTTTAATAGTCACAGTGGGTACCTCCTATACACTTCCTGATAAACTCAGTCACCATATCAGTGTATCCGTCAATGTTATTCTCAGAGGCTAATATCCCAAAAACCAAACAACCTGGATGCATGTATCCGATTGGCCAGACCAGCTTTCAATAGTCCTTAGCACGGGTACTTGCTGTTTGAGTTTCTGCCTATAGGAAGGGAGGAGCAAAATGGAGTTGTGATTAGATTTGCCGAAGGGACTGCGAGGGAGGGCCTTGTAGGCATCCCAGATGTTGTGTTAAAATCCCCAGCTACAATAAATGCAGCCTCAGGATGTGTGGTTTCCAGTTTGCATAAAGTCCAGTGAAGTTGAGGGCCGTCATGGTATCGGCTTGAGGGGCAGGATACACGGCTGTGACTATAACCGAAGAGAATTCTCTTGGGAGGTAATACGGTCGGCATTTGATTGTGAGGTATTCTAGGTTAGGTGAACAAAAGCACTTGAGAGTTCCTGTATGTTATTACAATCACACCATGAGTAGTTAATCATGAAACATACACCCCCGCCCTTCTTCCTGGAGATATATGTATTCCTGTTTGCATGATGAACTGAGAACCCAACTGGCTGCATGGACAGTATATCCCGAGAGAGACATATTTCCGTGAAACAGATTATGTTACAATCCCTGATGTCTCTCTGGAAGGAAATCCTCGCACTGAGCTCGTCAACTGTATTATCCAGAGACTGGGGGGTATGAACAAAGATTCAAATTTTGGGAAAGTCGTATTCCCGGTCGTAATCCTGGTAATGAATAGCCTCCTCTACGTCTTTCAGCCAGTTAATTGAAGTGTCCATGCCGTGCAAGGAACTAAGCACATCAAACTTAATAATGTAACGTTGTCCTTCCTTTGGAGCGAGAGAATAAAAAAACAGCAAGGAATCCTTGATTCTCCTTTAACAGGAAACTAATAGTTGTGTGTCTACAGCTAAATTGGAACTGAAATTTTGGATCAGCCTCTGGAATCAATTCAATTGATTCAAGGATCAAAATTCGGGGATCAAAGATCAAAGGATCAAAATTCGGGAAAGTCGTATTCCTGGTCGTAATGCTGGTGACATCGTATTCTTGGTCATGATGCTGGTAATGCTGGTGAGTTACCGCCTCTCTGATATCCACAAGTTATTCCCAGCTGTATGTAATAACAAACATTTTCTGGGCTAATAATGTAAGAAATAACACATACTGCAAAGTTGCCTAGGAGCTACATACACGGCTGCCCTGTCTGTTGGCGCCATTTTCAACAGTAGGTGTAAGAACTGCCATCTGGTCATTTTGAATGTTTCCATTAGATTATAAGGCAGTCTACGTAGAAACTTGTTAATTCACCAGAGATGTCCTACTGTGACTGTTATAGCGACTATTAGCCATTTCTATCACTTAACTCTACTGGCTCCCCATCCCGCATGCGGGAGCGTAATCGTCGCCTGACACTAATTAGCATAACGCAACGGACATAAATATCCCTAGAAAATCTTCCTATTCATGAAAATCACAAATGAAATACATTGAGACACAGCTTAGCCTTTTGTTAATCACCCTGTCATCTCAGATTTTCAAAATATGCTTTACAGCCAAAGCTAGACAAGCATTTGTGTACGTTTATTGATAGCCTAGCCTAGCATTATGCCTTGCTAGCAGCAGGCAACCTTGTCACAAATCAGAAAAGCAATCAAATTAAATCGTTTACCTTTGATGAACTTCGGATGTTTTCACTCACGAGACTCCCAGGTAGATAGCCAAAGTTCATTTTTTTCCCAAAATATTATTTTTGTAGGCGAAATAGCTCCGTTTGTTCTTCACGTTTGGCTGAGAAATCGCTCGGAAATTGCAGTCACGAAAAATATTTCAAATTAACTCCATAATAGACAGAAACATGGCAAACGTTGTTTATAATCAACCCTCAAGGTGTTTTTCAAATATCTATTCGATAATATATCGATGTCAGGACAATTTGTTTTTCAGTAGGACCGATTGGAGTAATGGCTACCTATGTATTTTATGTGAGAGTCACCCTGGGAGCCATCAGGTGACCACTTACGCAATGTAGCCGCCTACGGCTATTCTTCAACATAAATGCGTAAAACTACGTCACAATGCTGTAGACACCTTGGGGAATACGTAGCAAGCGCAAGCTGGTTGATAGCACATTCACAGCTCAATAGGGACTCATTGGAACGCAACGCTTTCAAGATATGGGGCACTTCCGGATTGGATTTTTCTCAGGCTTTCTGTTATACTCACAGACAATATCTTTACAATTTTGGAAACGTTAGTGTTTTCTATCCAAAGCTGTTAATTATATGCATATTCTAGCATCTTGTCCTGACAAAATATTCTGTTTAAAATACTGCCCCTAGAGTCGCAACAGGTTTTTAATGAAAGCCAATGTGTACCAGCTAGAACCGTAAAAAGGTAAAACATCCTTCCGTGAAATAATCCAAACAAATAACACAATCAATCCAATAGTCCATGAACACTGCATTGATTCGTATCTCCCCATTGGTTGAATCAAAAAGCTAAACAAGATATCCCCAGCGTGAGGACAAACATGATAAGAAGCTTTCCTTTGCCACAAACAATATACTGCAGAAGAATTAGCCACATAAAAGCAATGAAGAACTGATTTAAATCACCCGAATCCAGTTCTCTTTAATCAAGCTCTTTGCTCACACTATGAAATCTTTTCTTTTTTTCCATTTGATTAGTTCCCTTATCTGTAAAGATGATTGATTTTTCTTCATTGTAATCTTTGGGCCAAGCGGCTCGTTGGATTGGTTCCCACCATGGTGTTGAGCCTGATAAAAACCTAACTAAAAAATGTAGTGCTTTCTGTCGTCCAAGCCAAAGCCAGCCTCATTCTGACAGTTTTACTGACAGCACAATGACAACTCTGTAATGACACTTGGCAGCTGATAGCTGGCCTGTTAGACCATTGTTTTAAGGGAGAATGACTACAGGTTTCAAAATGGTATGGCTAAGATTTCTTAATCAGTTCTGGAAATGTGTGCAAACACTTATACATCTAAATCTACACACAAACCTACACACGCCGACACACACACACACCGACACACCCACACACACACGAGCTCTCAGTTCACCGGCTTTAGACTTTGTTCTTTCTTTAAGCACCCCTGTGTTATACTTGTGTGGAGGAGTGATTGATTGTGCGAAATTGTGCGAAACTTTCACAAATTAATTGAAATTATGAAATGAGATTGTACTGTGTGCTAGCAACTCTTTCAAGCCATGCATTTACTGTATATAGGAAAATATGCATACGTTTTTCCATTCTATATATTCAGATCATGTTTTTATTTTACAAGTGCATGTCCCAGCAGCATTCCTTTTGGATATGTGCCCTGGTTCATTCAAGCAATATTGCCTCAAGGGGAATGCTCGTTTTAGCCTGAATCACTGAACAGAGTCAACCTACTCCATCGTGTATAGTTTCATACTGTAAAGGCACAATTGTGTTTTATGTAATCATACTTCAGAATGTAAATGAGAAAAGGAACGTTTATGCTCAACAAGACTAAAAAGTACTGTGAGCTTTATTATTGACTCTGGAAAGCCTTATTGTACATTAGGTCAGTCAAGTATTTCAAATTCGATTTTCATATGGTGAAGTTATTATATTTGTAACTCAGTTACATAAAAGCCCTTAAAAAAAAGATTATGCTCAGAAGTGGCACTAATTTACATATGAAATATGAAACCTTTTTTCAGAGGCTACACACCACAAAGAACAATAATTACGTCCAATGCACTACAGCCTTTTGACCAATGCAATAGTAACAACATTAGCAAGACGCAGTCTAAATTGACATGTAATATTCACTGAAGAAAGAGTGACATTTGAATAGCCTCCTCTGCGTCTTTCAGCCAGTTAATTGAAGTGTCAATGCCGTGCAAGGAACTAAGCACATCAAACTTAATGTAACTTTGTCCTTCCTTTGGAGCGAGAGAAAGAAAAACCCCAGCAATGAATCCTTGATTCTCCTTTAACAGGAAACTAATAGCTTTGTGTCTGCAGCTAAATTGGAACTGAAATTAACTTTCTAAATTACTTTTCAAGCATTTGTTCAATACCCTTGTTCTGTTCATTAGTAACAAGATCCTTGATAAATGGAAGCGGCCACTGCACAATCCACTCAATCTTTTTCTACTGTGATACTTCGGGGAGGGACTTCAGGATTAATCTACTGCATCACTTCATCTGTTCCCCACATGCTGCTAAATGAGGCATCATATACTTATGTAAATGTGCTCATACATTAATACGTATATGCAGATTTGTATTCATTTATGCGTTTGTGCCATATGTCACTGTTCACCCTGCACACAGCTAACCGCTAAGTGGTAATAATGAAACCAATAATCACATTGCAATGAATTATACTTTTTTGCAGACAAAAAAAACATCAAGTTGCATGTGTAAAGCACAGAACGTGAAGCTAATCTGAAACAAAGAGAAGGCAATGAGGGGAGAAATTATTGTCATGCTTTCTGAGTGATTCTTACAAGCTTACGTTTTGTCTCTGGGAGAGGCAGAAAACATTCCCATAATACACTGCAGTAATGCAGCGAGGAAACTAACGGTGTTGTTTCGAGTCGACTCATTGGTGCATGGAACCCCACATGATTGGACTTGATCATAAAGTGGTGCGTTAGGATGTAGGAGGCTTTGTTTATTCATGCTTGGCTTTCGTTTAGAGCTCTATGTACCTTAAGGGCACTTGTACCGACTCTCAGCACGCTCATAGGACTGTACACATATAGATATATACCAGTGGCGTGCCGTGGGCCTGGGGCCTGGGCCTTCAGTGAAGTCCTACACAGTCCCACCTGAATTAATCCACCTCTTATTACCATCATTATGATGCCATGGCTCTAGACACTATACATTTAGACAGAAACGCAGTATAACCACCTTGAAATTGACATTTTTATTCAGAGAATTGCAGAGGAAGAGTACAGTACCTTTTCATTGTGCAGCTTCGTTGCCCTGCACGCTTGTTCGTTGAGCTGTAGATCCACTCGGGTGTCCCCAAAAGTTTTCAAAAGCACCATTGCTTGTAAGTGCCCAGCCGTACTTTGGTGTCTCGTTGCTGCCTTGGTTAGACAACTCAGGTTTGCAAAGCCAGTGTGGCTCCAAACACCAAATCGATCACTTGCAAATAATAGGCATTCTGTGAGCCATTGATAGCGCTCGTAGTTGGAACTTTGAAAGTGGCGAACGAACCCCTTTCCCGCTTGTGACGGGCTTTGTAGCGTTGGCGTCGACCTCTCCTGACAATGTCTAACTTTTCTTGAAAAGTTTGTCTTGAGAATGGTGTTATAATTATATCCTCGACCAAATCGATATCTTCTCCTTCCGCCATTGTGGGTTGAAAAAACAGCTTAGTAGTACGCAAATTAATTTGTTTATCAATTTCAGTTTCCTTGTTCTGAGACCTGCCCATATAGGACCTGCCACTCAATATTGGTAATCCAATCAAAAGACGTGCACGCACTACGCCTGCTAGCTGGCTCCTGTGTAACACTGGAGCCAGCCAGCAGGCGTACAATAGCCAACTCTAAAGCTGATTGGTTGACACTAAATTTTAATTTCCATTCACTTTAAGCTACAAGCGCCCGCACTGTTGATTCTGAAGGCCTGAGGGCAGATTTTAGACCCCTGGCAACACATGATGGCTGAATATGATTGGATAAAAGATCTAACATAAAGACCAGACCTCCAAATCTCAACCTGGGGCTGGAAGCAGTGCAACCAAGAGGAAAGCTATGAAATGAAGAGTGTAACTCTTACTCTGGGGAATAATTTAATACATATTTGTGGGAAAATATATTTAAAAATATATATATATATTCTGATGATGTTTAGGCCAGCAGAGAATGCCTTGCTGGCACTGACGGCCCACCACTGATATATACACACACTACACTGACACTCACATACACCCGCACACAAACACCTTTGTTGTGGATATTCAGTACTGAGAGAGACTTGAGTCATTTCTTCAAACAATCATCTTATTTAATATCGATTAATTATTGAAATAATGAAGCTGGTCGACCCCCCCCCCCCGTGTTGAGTGTTGGACAGAGTCACCTAACCTTTACACATATGCAGAGTACTAATATATACACACACACACACACACAGAGCTCAAAAAAATAAAGGGAACACTAAAATAACACATCCTAGATCTGAATGAATGAAATATTCTTATTAAATACGTTTGAGCAGACACATGCACATTTGTGGCCTGCTGGAGGTCATTTTGCAGGGCTCTGGCAGTGCTCCTCCTTGCACAAAGGCGGAGGTAGCGGTCCTGCTGCTGGGTTGTTGCACTCCTACGGCCTCCTCCATGTCTCCTGATGTACTGGCCTGTCTCCTGGTAGCGCGTCCATGCTCTAGACACTACGCTGACAGACACAGCAAACCTTCTTGCCACATCTCGCATTGATGTGCCATCCTGGATGAGCTGTACTACCTGAGCCACTTGTGTGGGTTATAGACTCCGTCTCATGTTACCACTAGAGTGAAAGCACAGCCAGCATTCAAAAGTGACCAAAACATAAGCCAGGATGCATAGGAACTGAGAAGTGGTCTGTGGTTATCACCTGCAGAACCACTCCTTTATTGGGGGTGTCTTGCTAATTGCCTATAATTTCCACTTGTTGTCTATTCCATTTGCACAACAGCATGTGAAATGTATTGTCAATCAGTGTTGCTTCCTAAGTGGACAGTTTGATTTCACAGAAGTGTGATTGACTTGGAGTTACATTGTGTTGTTTAAGTGTTCCCTTTATTTTCTTGAGCAGTATATATATATATATATCTCAGCAAAAAAATACGTCCCTTTCAGACACTGTCTTTCAAAAGATAATTCGTTAAAAAAAATACAAATAACTTCACAGATCTCCATTGTAAAGGGTTTACATACTGTTTCCCATAAACAATTAATGAACATGCACCTGTGGAACGGTCATAGACACTAACAGTTTACAGACGGTAGGCAATTAAGGTCACAGTTATGAAAACTTGGGACTCTAAAGAGGGCTTTCTACCGACTCTGAAAAAACCCAAAAGAAAGATGCCCAGGGTCCCTGCTAATCTGCTTGAACTTGCCTTAGGCATGCTGCAAGGAGGCATGAGATGTGAGGCACTGCAGATGTGGCCAGGGCAATGAATTGCAATGTCTGTATTGTGAGACGCCTAAGAGAGCGCTACAGGAAGACAGGACGGACAGCTGATTGTCCTCGCAGTGGCAGACCACTTGTAACAACACCTGCACAGGATCAGTACATCCGAACATCACAGCTGCGGGACAGGTACAGGATGGCAACAACAACTGTAGGAGTTACACCAGGAACGCACAATCCCTTCAACAGTGATCAGACTGTCCACCTGAGAGAGGCTGGACTGAGGGCCTGTAGGCCTGTTGTAAGGCAGGTCCTCACTCTACATCACCGGCAACAACATTGCCTATGGGCACAAACCCACCGTCGCTGGACCAGGCAGGACTGGCAAAAAGTGCTCTTCACTGACGAGCCACGGTTTTGTCTCACCAGGGGTGATGGTTGGATTCTCATTTATCGTTGAAGGAATGAGCGTTACACCGAGGCCTGTACTCTGGAGCGGGATCGATTTGGAGGTGGAGGATCCGTCATGGTCTGGGGCAGTGTGTCACAGAATCATTGGACTGAGCTTGTTGTTATTGCAGGCAATCTCAATGCTCTGCGTTACAGGAAAGACATCCTCCTCCCTCATGTGGTACCCTTCCTGCAGGCTCATCCTGACATGACCCTCCAGCATGACAATGACACCAGCCATATTGCTCGCTCGCTCGTTTGTCAGTGATTTCCTGCAAGACAGGAATGTCAGTGTACTGCCATGGCCAGCGAAGAGCCCGGATCTCAATCCCATTGAGCACGTCTGGGACCTGTTGGATATGAGGGTGAGGGCTTGGGCCATTCCCCCCAGAAATGTCTGGGACCTTGCAGGTGCCTTGGTGGAAGAGTGGGGTAAACATCTCACAGCAAGAACTGGCAACTCTGGTGGAGTCCATGAGGAGGAGATGTACTGCAGTACTTAATGCAGCTGGTGGCCACACCAGATACTGACTTACTTTTGATTTTGAACCCCCCCTTGTTCAGGGACACATTATTCAATTTCTGTTAGTCACGTGTCTGTGAAACTTGTTCAGTTTATTATGTCTCAGTTGTTGAATCTTGTTATGTTCATACAAATATTTACACATGTTAAGTTTGCTGAAAATCAACGCAGTTGACAGTGATAGGACGTTTCTTTTTTTGCTGAGGACAACTTTGCGGGGGAATACTTTGGAACAGATTTTCACCATTTGCTGGTGTTTTTACAGTCTTTAACTGGGGGTTCCAGTTGGGGAACCCTGCTCCAAAGCAGGCTCATGGTCACACATAATATGGTAGTCAAACAATTTAACATTGAATGCAGCAATGACTGTTAATGTTTTGATTGTCAGCTATACAGATGTAGGATCTTAATTTCATCATTCTGTTACAGGATAAGTTTCTGCAGGACATTTGAAATGTGTAGTCTATTCAACATTTCTGGAAAGGCTTCTAATATTTGTAATTTCAGACTTTATTTTCCATTATGAATAATCTATCAACCCCTACAAAATGTCCATTAATTATAATCCACATTATAATAATGCACATTTCCTGTTGCCGCAGGATTATTTTCCTGCTGTAGCAAACAGGCTCAAATTAAGATCCTGCATCTGTATGTAACAGAATACTTTAACTATAGCTGTAAGTACAGTTTTATAATGGCTTTTATGACACGATCCAGTCTAAAGAAAATAGCAGCCTATTCAAGCAATGTTGACAGGGAAAATTTGTTTTAAAGCGAAAATATGTTTTAGCAAGCAATCCTAGTTGTGTGAATCTGAAACATGCACATATGTCAAAGTTGGAGAAAATTGAATGCATCCGCTTTAATTTCAAGGAATCGTCACAACTACCATTAACATTCCTACCATACAGGTAAACAATCAAACAGCTCTAAAATGTAAAATATTAAATTATGTATATTCTGTACACACCAATTGAGCCCATGCCAAGCTTGAGTGGCCATGAATATAGAAACCACTGAAATCAGAAATTGCCTCACTTTCCCCACATCCCTTCCTTCCTTATTTAAGTCTTGATTCTTCCAGCCTCTGTTATACGAACCAGAGCATGTTTAGTGACAATCCAGTAGAATAATATAGGGAATATCAGTGACTAAGGCAAAACTAAAAAAATCTAATGCCTGGCTGCTTTCACAACCAGAGATAGAGCTTGCTGCAGAGAACCAGCGAGGATAGGATGCATTAAATGAGTTTTTCTATTACTTCAGAATGCTTTAGAAATATCACCCTGAGATTGCATGAAATTGTGAGACATTCAGGCCTAGGTTACATATTTGAATATTGCTATTCTTTATTACCATGAAAATGAAAAGTGTGTGCGCGTGTGTCTCTCACTTGAATGGCACCTCTCCAAAAAATGTTGTCTGTGTGTCACCTCATGCTTTTTCCTAAATAATGGCCGACATTTTACTCTTCCTATCGATTTGCACAAACGTGGAGATCTCCAGTGCCGAGTTGGTATTTTCCACATCTATACTAAGGTTAACCTGAGCAATGCACACTTTATTCAGTGTGAAAGATAAATGAGTTGTAGAGTGTGCGATAAAGCATTGGACAGGACCAGGAATGTCACCCCAGTAAACACACAGATGTTGAATACACACTCACAGACATGTGATATTTCAGAACATAATAATATAGTCATTATCTATGTAAAGTATTATCCTGGTTTGTAATTTATCCAAATTATTTAATATCCTGTAGGTTACGCTCCTGAATTGCAGTTGGAAAAAAAAGTGTCTGAGGCGTTTACTACATCAGTAGCAGCAGATATACAGTACTGGCAGCAGATTGACAAGCACTATTTTCCACGAGGACATGCAAATTGCTAGCTCTGCTTAACCACTGAGGCATGTAACCACTAAGCCGGTAATTGCAATGCAAATTCTGCCTGGGAACAAGTCCCACTGAAGAATAGAATGCTCACTTCGTCAATTCATACAAAAGTGACTTGGGCATCAAATCGTCCTAGATGTCTTACTTTAATTGGTGGCTAAACTGTATGCACCACAGGTAATTATTTCATCTTTCTGCATTTCTTTACGGAAGAGTTTTGTTTGTGGTGGCACCTACAGGCACACACACACATACGCCTCATATTACTATAAAATGGTATTATAAAATGTGCATACACTCAGGAAGTGGATAAACCACTGCATTCCTACTTTTTGCAGTCTGGGCCTCACAAAACTCCTATTCTGAAGTGTGATTCTTGAAGGGATTTTGGCAATGAAGCCCTTTATCTACTTCCCCAGAGTCAGATGAACTTTTAAAATCACAAATAAAATTAATTAAAACATCTCAAAGATTCATTTACACACCAAGCCCCCAGTTTGAAGATACACCTTTATCTGCCTCTGCAACTGGATCCTGGACTTTGACGGGCTGACCCCAGGTGGTAAAAGTAGGCAACAACACGTCTGCCACGCGTATCCTTAACACTGGGGCTCCCCAGGGGTGTGCACTTAGTCCCCTCCTATATTCCCTGTTCACCCACGACTCCTTGGTCAAACACGACTCCAACACCATCATTAAGTTTGCTGACGACACATCAGTGGTAGGCCTGATCATCGACAACGATGAAATAGCCTATAGGGAGGAAGTCAGAGACCTGGCAGTGTGGTGCCAGGACAACAACCTCTCCCTCAATGTGAGCAAGACAAAGGAGCTGATCGTGGACTACAGGAAAAGGTGGGACAATTCTCATCGACGGGGACATATGGAGCGGGTGGAGAGTTAAGTTCCTTGGTGTCCACATCACCAACGAACTATCATGGTCCAAACACAACAACCCTCGTCATGAAGGTGGCACGACAACACATTTTCCCCCTCAGTAGACTGAAAAGATTTGCATGGGTCCCCAGATCCTCAAACCAGTTCTATAGCAGCACCATTGAGAGCATCCTTACCGGTTGCATCACTGCCTGGAATGGCAACTGTTTGGCATCTGACTGTAAGGTGCTACAGAGGGTAGTGCGTATGGCCCAATACATTACTGGAGCCAAGCTTCCTGACATCCAGGACCTACAGTTGAAGTCAGAAGTTTACATACTTAGGTTGGAGTCATTAAAACTTTTTTTCAACCACTCCACAAATTTCAAGTCGGTTAGGATATCTACTTTGTGCATGATACGTAATTTTTTCAACAATTGTTTACAGGCCGATTATTTCACTGTATCACAATTCAAGTGGGTCAGATGTTTACATATGCTAAGTTGACTGTGCCTTTAAACAGTTTGGAAAATTCCAGACAATTATGTCATGGCTTTAGAAGATTCTGATAGGCTAATTGACATCATTTGAGTCAATTGGAGGTGTACCTGTGGATGCATTTCAAGGCCTACCTTCAAACTCAGTGCCTATTCACTTGACTTTGAAGGCCTCCACAAGTCTGGTTCATCCTTGGGAGCAATTTCCAGATGCCTGAAGGTACCACGTTCATCTGTACAAACAATAGTACACAAGTATAAACACCACGCAGCAGACATACCACTCAGGAAAGAGACGCGTTCTGTCTGCTAGAGATGAACGTACTTTGGTGCGAAAAGTGCAAATCAATCCCAGAACAGCAAAGGACCTTGTGATGATGCTTGAGGAAACAGGTACAAAAGTATCTATATCCACAGTAAAACGAGTCCTATATCGACATAACTTGAAAGGCCGCTCAGCAAGGAAGAAGCCACCGCTCCAAAACCGCCATAAAAAGCCAGACTACGGTTTGCATCTGCATATGGGGACAAAGATTGAACTTTTTTGAGAAATGTCCTCTGTTCTGATGAAACAAAAATTGAACTGTTTGGCCATAATGACCATCGTTATGTTTGGAGGAAGAAGGGGGAGGCTTGCAAGCCGAAGAACACCATCCCAACCGTGAAGCACGGGTGTGGCAGCATCATGTTGTGTGGGTGCTTTGCTGCAGGAGGGACGGATGCACTTCACAAAATAGATGGCATCATGAGGCAGGAAAATGTTGTGTATATATTGAAGCAACATCTCAAGACATCAGTGTCAAGTTAAAGCTTGGCCGCAAATGTGTCTTCCAAATGGACAATGACCCCAAGCATACTTCAAAATTTGTGGCAAAATGGCTTAAGGACAACAAAGTTAAGGTATTGGAGTGGCCATCACAAAGCCCTGACCTCAACCCTATTGAAAATGTGAAATGTGTGAAATGCACGTGACTGAGAACGAGGCTGCTGGCAGACCCCTTAGTCAAACAGCTCCTATCCAGCCCCCCTTCACAAGAGAATTCTGAAACAACATTCTAAAGACAGTTGACATCTAGTGGAAGCCTTAGGAAGTGCAACATAACCCATATCCCACTGTGAATTCATTAGGGGCTGAGTTCAAAAACTACAAACCTCAGATTTCCCACTTATTGTTTGGATTTTTTCTCTGTTTTTTTTGCTTGCCATATGAGTTCTGTTATACTCAGACAAACAGTTTTAGAAACTTCAGAGTGTTTTCTATCCAATACTAATATTAATATTCCCTCTATTATTCTGACATTTCACATTATTAAAATAAAGTGGTGATCCTAACTGATTTAAGACAGGGAATTTTTACTAGGATTAAATGTCAGAAATGGTGAAAAACTGAGTTTAAATGTACTTGGCTAAGATGTATGTAAACTTCCGACTTAAACTGTATATACTAGGTGGTGTCAGAGGAAAGCCCAAAATTGTCAGACTCCAGTCACCGAAGTTATAGACTGTTTTCTCTTCTACAGTACGGCAACCGGTAGCGAGTCTAGGAACAAAAAGCTCCCCAACAGCTTTTACCCCCAAGCCATAAGACTGCTGAACAATTCACAAAATCGCCACCGGACACTTTACATTAACCCACTCCCTCCCTTTTGTACTCTACTGCTACTCACTGTTTATTATCTATGCATAGTCACTTCACCCCCACCTACATGTACAAATTACCTCAACTAAACTGTACCCCCGCACACTGACTTGGTACCGGTGCCCCCTGTATATTGCCTCGTCACTGTTTGTGTTACTTTTAATTATTTATTTTTATTTTAGTCTAATTGGTAGATATATTCTTAACTCTTCTTGAACTGCTATGTTGGCTATAGGCTTGTATGTAAGCATTTCACGGTAAAGTCAACACATGTTGTATTCGGTGCATGTGACAAATAGAGTTTGATTTAATGTGTGCATCACCGGGCTTCGAGGCATCTTCGTCACATTGTCCAAAACCAGAAGGCCCCAATACTTTCAAGAATTATCACCCTTCTGTGTACAGGAACGATAAACACAAGACTCTAAAGAGACTGGCTTTGAAAAAGCAGAGGGTGAGATGTAAAGGTATTAAAAGGAAGGACAACATTACGCGCTAGGCTAAGGCTTGCTTGTTCTGCCTGCCCTTGCCTCTGCCAGGCTTGAATGTCCCTGTAAAAAAAAATATATATATAAAATAAATGAGTGAAAGGCCCTGGTAATTGATTTTATCATGAGCATGTTTTCTACATGGGGGCCTGGTCGTGTGGGGGAACAGAGACATATGGCAGGTGGATTCTGCAATCCGGTGGGACGAAGCCAGCGACAGCTAGAGGTGACAGGTAAAGGGACATAGCACAGCTGGGTGGCGTGTACCGGTGACAAAGCCTCTGTTGGATATCGCGGCATATGTGTCACCAAGGTCCTCTAGGTTCACAACTCCAGAGGGTCACCTCAGCAGCTACAGTTGTCTGGGAAAGGAGTGCATCTCTTCCAGAGAGCATTGCTTATTTAACATATGAAACGTATAGAAATAGTTTTACCTTACCTGTAAAGAATTTGGCACTATATGTCTTGAAATAATCACACATCCAAGGGGTTTGAGTAAAATAGGGTATTGACACATCATGAACAGAAACTCAGAGAACAGTATATTCATTAATCGTTTTATCAAAGTACTACAAAATCAGGAAATCCAGATTGAAGATGTTAGGGTTCACCATTATCATCAACAGGCTGTTCATTTGGACGTCTTCCGACCCATAAAGCCTTAATTCTGCTGCCCGAATGTCACGTTGGGAGAAGACCACATCGACTTTGAGGTCTTTCTCACATTCCTTGCCACACAGTTTCCGTCCAAACAGCTCTATTCACCAAGAGGCTGGGTTCTGATGGTTCAGCATTATGCCGTACACAGTACAAACACTCAAGCACTCCCACATTCCTCCTCACACTGATAACAGCATGGCCACTGACCCTGTCTACACTATCAAAGGCTGTGAATGAAGGGTATGGCTGTGTACATGTTCACACGTATGTGTTGAGGTAGGTAGGGATTTTGGTTTTGCATGTAACAGTAAAAAGCCTCTGTGGATTAATATTCTATGGTGGAGTTTGTGCCTATGTGAATGCTTCCTTTTACAGTACCATAAACACCTGGGTAATACTTAGAAACTCATTTAAAGTTAAGAGGTTCTGAGATTTGCCACATATGGGGTAATTAAACAAGCACTTTAGTTAAGCTTAATTTAAACGTCATTACCTGCTCTCTTTATGTACAGACCTCGTCTGTGTTCTTTCATTTGAAACACACATGCATCATTAAGTCGGCTGTAGATACACCTGTATCTAAACACATTACATCAATATCAGTATGGCATTGAGAAAGAGCACTGAAACTGGATGGATGGAGCCTCCCCAGCAAACTGGGAACATTAGCTAACATTCCCATTAAGTTATATTTAGGGTTTGAGCTAACAGTATGATGATAACGTTCCAAACATTCAAATGTATTTGATCACCACATTTTTTTTAATTCAATGTTTGAAATGAAATATCCTTGGAATGTTTTAACATTAACTAAACTGTTGCTCACAACATCTGTAAACACTACCACAGAAGATTCCCCTAAGATGCTCATTAGGTTGCCAGGGAATGTAATACCCAGTGACGGTGCGTGGGTAAAAGGACTGCAGAAGGGAATGTAATACCCAGTGACGGTGCGTGGGTAAAAGGACTGCAGAAGGGAATGTAATACCCAGTGACGGTGCGTGGGTAAAAGGACTGCAGAAGGGAATGTAATACCCAGTGACGGTGCGTGGGTAAAAGGACTGCAGAAGGGAATGTAATACCCAGTGACGGTGCGTGGGTAAAAGGACTGCAGAAGGGAATGTAATACCCAGTGACGGTGCGTGGGTAAAAGGACTGCAGAAGGGAATGTAATACCCAGTGACGGTGCGTGGGTAAAAGGACTGCAGAAGGGAATGTAATACCCAGTGACGGTGCGTGGGTAAAAGGACTGCAGAAGGGAATGTAATACCCAGTGACGGTGCGTGGGTAAAAGGACTGCAGAAGGGAATGTAATACCCAGTGACGGTGCGTGGGTAAAAGGACTGCAGAAGGGAATGTAATACCCAGTGACGGTGCGTGGGTAAAAGGACTGCAGAAGGGAATGTAATACCCAGTGACGGTGCGTGGGTAAAAGGACTGCAGAAGGGAATGTAATACCCAGTGACGGTGCGTGGGTAAAAGGACTGCAGAAGGGAATGTAATACCCAGTGACGGTGCGTGGGTAAAAGGACTGCAGAAGGGAATGTAATACCCAGTGACGGTGCGTGGGTAAAAGGACTGCAGAAGGGAATGTAATACCCAGTGACGGTGCGTGGGTAAAAGGACTGCAGAAGGGAATGTAATACCCAGTGACGGTGCGTGGGTAAAAGGACTGCAGAAGGGAATGTAATACCCAGTGACGGTGCGTGGGTAAAAGGACTGCAGAAGGGAATGTAATACCCAGTGACGGTGCGTGGGTAAAAGGACTGCAGAAGGGAATGTAATACCCAGTGACGGTGCGTGGGTAAAAGGACTGCAGAAGCCAAGCCGAGACTGTAATATGGATGTTTTTTTTTTTACTGTCTGTTGTGATAATTGGGTTGTTTGCTCTTTATCCCATTTGTTCATACTCCACCGTGATATACCATAAGGACGTGACAACAAAAAGACAACGGTCACACAGCGGTGGAATAAATTCAACTAAACATACGTTTCTTTCATCACAAAACCTGAGAGCAACATCTGTCCAGTGAAGTCCACAAAGCAAATACTGCATGTAACAAAAGTTATATCACCTGCAGCATGGTCAAGCAAGTTCATGTTTTCGACAGTTTACGAAACATCTGATTTAGCACCACAAAGTTACCATAAATTAGCACATGGACAACAGCAGCACTGCCTCCGCTATTCCTGCACCATTTCAACTTAAACATTTAAACATGAAATCAGCAAGGCTGTACTGTGTTTGCTTAGTGTAGTACATTGAAAACTATATTGAGTCCAATCAATGTTGCTAAATATCATGTGGTTGCTGTCACGCTCGTTGAAATGAGCGGACCAAGGCGCAGCGTGCATAGAGTTCCACATGTTTATTCAAATGAAACGCACCAACAAAAACAGCGAGATGTAACAAATTGAGTGCTCACAGGCACTACACGAAAACAAGATCCCACAAACTAAGGTGGGAAAAAAGGCTGCCTAAGTATGATCCCCAATCAGAGACAACGATAGACAGCTGCCTCTGATTGGGAACCATACCCGGCCAACAAAGAAATAGAAAAACTAGAATGCCCACCCAAATCACACACAGACCTAACCAAATAGAGAAATAAAAAGGCTCTCTAAGGTCAGGGCGTGACAGTTGCCCATAGTACTGATTTCTGTCTGTGTGCATGCACTTGCGCAAGTAAAACTTTTTTTTTTACTCACCCAAAATGTAAATGTATGGTTAGATCAGAATTGCCATCATAATCATTGGCCTGTATAGAGAATTAAATCAAAACCTCAAATCAAAGTTTATTTGTCACGTGTGTGGAATACAACACCTTACAGTGAAATACTTACTTACAGGCTCTAACCAATAGTGCAAAAAAGGTATTAGGTGAACAATAGGTAAGTAAAGAAATAAAACAACAGTAAAAAGACAGGCAATATACAGTAGCGAGGCTATAAAAGTAGCGAGGCTACATACACACACCGGTTAGTCAGGCTGATCGAGGTAGTATGTACATGTAGATATGGTTAAAGTGACTATGCATATATGGTGAACAGAGAGTAGCAGTAGCGTAAAAGATGGGTTGGCGAGTGGTGGGTGGTGGGACACAATGCAGATAGCCCGGTTAGCCAATGTGCAGGAGCACTGGTTGGTCGCCCCAATTGAGGAAGTATGTACATGAGTGTATAGTTAAAGTGACTATGCATATGTGATAAACAGAGAGCAGCAGCAGCGTAAAAAGAGGGGTTAAGGAGGGGTTGGGGGAGGCACATAATGCAAATAGTCCAGGTAGCCATTTGATTACCTGTTCAGGAGTCTTATGGCTTGGGGGTAATAACTGTTGAGAAAACTTTTTGTCCTAGACTTGGCACTCCGGTACCACTTGCCATGTGGTAGTAGAGAGAAGAGTCTATGACTGGGGTGGCTGGGTTCTGACCATTTTTAGGGCCTTCCTCTGACACCGCCTGGTGTAGAGGTCCTGGATGGCAAGCTGCTTAGCTCCAGTGATGTACTGGGTCGTACGCATTGCCCTCTGTAGTGCCTTGCGGTCAGAGGCTGAGCAATTGCTGTACCAGGCAGTGATGCAACCACTTGTTGCAGCTGTAGAACCTTTTGAGGATCTCAGGACCCATGAAAAATCTTTTTAGTTTCCTGAGGGGAATAGGATTTGTCGTGCCCTCTTCACAACTGTCTTGGTGTGTTTGGACCATTCTAGTTTGTTGTTGATGTGGACACAAAGGAACTTGAAGCTCTCAACCTGCTCCACTACAGCCTCATCGATGAAAATGGGGGCGTGCTCGGTCCTCCTTTTCCTGTAGTCCACAATCATCTCCTTAGTCTTGGTTACGTTGAGGGATAGGTTGTTTTTTTTGGCACCACCCGGCCAGGTCTCTGACCTCCTCCCTATAGGCTGTCTAACTTAATGATGGTGTTGGAGTCGTGCCTGGCCACGCAGTAATGGGTGAACAGGGAGTACAGGAGGGGACTGAGCACTCACCCCTGGTGAGCTCCAGTGTTGAGGTTCAGTGTGGCAGATGTGTTGCTACCTACCCTCACCACCTGGGGGTGGCCCATCAGGAAGTCCAGGATCCAGTTGCAGAGGGACGTGTTTAGTCCCAGGATCCTTAGCTTAGTGATGAGCTTTGAGTGTACTATGGTGTTGAACACTGAGCTGTATTCAATGAATAGCATTCTCACATAAGTGTTCCTTTTTTCCAGGTGGGAAAGGGCAGTCTGGAGTGCAATAGAGATTGCATCATCTGTGGATCTGTTTGGGTGTTATGCGAATTGGAATGGGTCTATGGTTTCTGGGATAATGATGTTGATGTGAGCCATTACCAACCTTTCGAAGCACTTCATGGCTACGGGCATGAGTGCTACGGGTCTGTAGTCATTTGGGCAGGTTGCCTTTGTGTTCTTGGGCACAGGGACTATGGTGGTCTGCTTGAAACATGTTGGTATTACAGACTCAATCAGGGACCTGTTTAAAATGTCAGTGAAGACACCTGCCAGTTGGTCAGCACATGCCCGGAGCACACATTCCTGGTAATCCGTCTGGCCCCGCAGCCTTGTGTATGTTGACCTGTTTAAAGGACTTACTCACTTCGGCTACAGAGAGCGTGATCACACAGTCGTCCGGAACAGCTAATGCTCTCATGCATCCATCAGTGTTGCTTGCCTCGAAGCAAGCATAAAAGTGATTTAGGTCGTCTGGTAGGCTCGTGTCACTGGGCAGCTCGCGGCTGTGCTTCCCTTTGTAGTCTGTAATAGTTTGTAAGCCCTGCCACATAAGATGAGCGTTGGATCCGGTGTAGTATGATTCAATCTTAGCGTTGTAATGACGCTTTGCCTGTTTGATGGTTCGTCACAGGGCATAGCACGATTTTTTGTAAGCTTCCAGGTTAGAGTCCCTCACCTTGAAAGTGGCAGCTCTACACTTTAGCTCAGTGTGAATGTTGCCTGTAATCCATGGCTTCTGGTTGGGTTATGTACGTACAGTCACTGTGGGGACGACGTCCTCGATGAACTTATTGATAAAGCCAGTGAATGATGTGGTGTACTCTTCAATGCCATTGGAAGAATCCCGGAACATGTTCCAGTCTGTGATAGCAAAAGAGTCCTGTAGTTTAGCATCTGCTTCATCTGACCACTTTTAGACCGAGTCACTGGTGCTTCCTGCTTTATTTTTTGGTTGTAAGCAGGAATCAGGAGGATAGAGTTGTGGTCGGATTTACCAAATGGAGTGCGAGGGAGAGCTTTGTATGCGTCTCTGTGTGTGGAGTACAGGTGATCTAGAATTGTTTTCGCTATGGTTGCACATTTAACATGTCGAGAGAAATTTGGTAGAACTGATTTGAGTTTCCCTGCATTAAAGTCTCCGGCCACTAGGAGCGCTGCCTCTGGGTGAGTGGTTTCCTGTTTGCTTATTTCCTTATACAGCGGTCTTAGTGCCAGCATCTGTCTGTGCTGGTAAATAAACAGCCACGAGAAGTATAGCTGGAAACTCTCTAGGCAAGTAGTGTGGCCTGCAATTTATCACAATATACTCTACTTCAGGCAAGCAAAATCTAGAGACTTCCTTAGATTTCGTGCACCAGCTGTTATTTACAAATATGCACAGACCCCTCCCCCTCGTCTTACCGGAGTGTACTGTTCTATCTTGCCCATGCAGTGTATATCCCGCTAGCTGAATATCCATGTCTTCTTTCAGCCACGATTCCGTGAAACATAGGATATTACAGTTTTTGATGTCCCGTTGGTAGGATAATGGTGATCGTACCTCGTCTAGTTTATTGTCCAATGATTGCACGTTGGCGAGTAGTATTAACGGTAACGGCAGCTTTCCCACTCGCCTTCTCCGGGTCCTGACAAGGCATCTGGCTCTTTCTCCTCTGTACCTGCGTCGCTACATCTTGCAAATAACGGGGATGTTGGCCCTGTGGTGTGTTTGAAGAATGTCCTGTGCGTCCTCATAATCTTGGCCTAATCCGAGTTGAGTGATCGCTGTCCTGATATCCAGAAGCTCTTTTTTTGCCGTAAGATACGGTTGCGGAAACATTATGTACAAAACAAGTCACAAATAACGTGAGAAAAACACATAATAGAAAAATTGGTTGGGCGCCCGTAAAACTGCTGCCATTTCCTCCGGTGCCATTAAAAAAATCTCCATCTCCATCCACGGCTTAGGAAAGGGCTTATTTAGTAAGCTAGCTACTGCAGGATATCAACAAAAGCAGATTAGAAACAGACACGCTTTTCTGAAAATGATGTTTTGCTTATGAAGTGATTTGATTGGTCTAAAGCAAAATCGAACTGGCCTCCCTTGGGAGGCGTTTTGGTGAATCAGGAAAACCTACAGTTGAGCTCAGCTCAATGTTGATTGGGTAACTTTAAAAAAAAGTATTATTATCAAGGGATAGCCAAATGCTTTCTGGCATAATTCAAAATTAAATCAAACGCTACAGTGGCAACATGTTTTACTCTTTTGGGAAAGACAGAATCAGATACATGGGCTACGCATACTGAGACAGAGGGGCACTGTTTCCCTCACTCAAATGATGTCTCCAGTGATATTCAGCCACTTGTGAATTGACGGGAAACTACAAAAATAGAGAGAAACGAAAGATCATTTATTGTACAATTAAAAAATAAATACTGGTAAAATATCTGGGAAGCCTGGCTTCCCTTGACACCCATGAATACACACCATGGTAATAACACAATGTTCCCATAATGTTCTTAGAACATACTGCCACAAAAAAAAGTGTGAGCAACAGAAGTGGTTCTGAGCAAACATTACAGGAACATTCTGCTAATGTGAATGAATGTGTTATTCAAAATACCCATAACAACAAGCAGGTTGACAAACTTTTAAAGAAATGGCATTTCAACGTACTTACATCATGATATTTTAATAACGTATTGTCTAAACATATTTATAGCATTTTTTAAAAGAAAGGTGATCAAGTGGAATTGAACCTGCGATCTACCATCTTCAAGCACTGTAAGCTACTACTCTGCAGTGCCAACAGGATCCTAATGTGTCAAATGGATTTCCCTTTACTCTGAAATCCTTCAATTATGATTCAAACTTTGGGTATATGTCTTAGTACTACATACGGTATGCACACGTACACCTTACTGCAACCTGCCAGGCACATGATTTCTGAAAATGAAGTTTGTAGGGAAAATAAAATGTAAAACATCCCAACTTTACAGTACATAAAGTAGAGTAAAAAATAATATAGTATTCTTATTTTTCAAATGATGTATTTTTTAAAATTAATTTATTAAATGTATTAAATAATTTTTCTAGGTATCCCTGCAAAGACAAAGACCTGGAAATCAGTGAAAAGGTGTGAACAGCTTTATATTTATGTTATTTTATTTCATCTTTATTTAACCAGGTAGGCCAGTTGAGAACAGGTTCTCATTTACAACTGCAACCTGGCCAAGATAAAGCAAAGCAGTGCAACACAAACAACAATACAGTCAATAACATCTATACACAGTGTGTGCAAATGAGGTAAGATTAGGGAGGTAAGGCAATAAATAGGCTGTTGTGGCAAAGTAATTACAATTTAGCAATTAAACACTAGAGTGATAGATGTGCAGAAGATGAGTGTGCTGGGGTGCAAAGGAGCAAAGAAATAAAAATAACAATATGGGGATGAGATAGTTAGATGGGCTATTTACAGATGGGCTATGTACAGGTGCAATGATATGTGAGCTGCTCTGACAGCTGATGCTTAAAGTTAGTGAGGGAGATATGAGTCTCCAGCTTCAGTGATTTTTGCAATTCGTTCCAGTCACTGGCAGCAGAGGAAGGAAAGGCGACCAAAGGAGGAATTGTTTTTTTAGGGGCTTCATAGAACATATGCACGCACCACTTTTCAGTTTTAAATTTGTAATAATATTTTAAAACAAGTAATTTTTTTCATTTCACTTCACCAATTTGGACTATTTTGTGTATGTCCATTACATGAAATCCAAATTAAAAGCCATTTAAATTGCAGGTTGTAATGCAACAAAATAGAAACAATGCCTAGGGGGATGAATACTTTTGCAAGAAACTGTATAATATGGAATATTTGTATTTGTCAAACAGCAACCAAGCATCAATCATCATGTCAGTAGAATAAGACATATGATATTTATTGGATTGGAACATCAAGCTCATCACTGTGCACTTTCACCACCTCCTGAAGTTCATCCTAACTTTTTTAATCTGTAGCCTGATAAACTGCATTTCTGTAATGGGAGGACAACACAATGCTTCATCACATGGCTTTTTTATGGCGGTTTTGGAGCAGTGGCGTTTTCCTTGCTGAGCGGCCTTTCAGGTTATGTCGATATAGGACTCATTTTACTGTGGATATAGATACTTTTGTACCTGTTTCCTCCAGCATCTTCACAAGTTCCTTTGCTGTTGTTCTGGGATTGATTTGCACTTTTCACACCAAAGTACGTTCATCTCTAGGAGACAGAATGCGTCTCCTTCCTGAGCAGTATGACAGCTGTGTGGTCCCATGGTATTTATACTTGCGTACTATTGTTTGTACAGATGAACGTGGTACCTTCAGGAATTTGAAAATTGCTCCCAATGATGAACCAGACTTGTGGAGGTCTACAATTATTATTCTGAGGTCTTGGCTGATTTATTTTCATTTTCCCATGATGTCAAGCAAAGAAGCACTGAGTTTGAAGGTAGGCCTTGAAATACATCCACAGGTACACCTCTAATTGACTCAAATGATGTCAATTAGCCTATCAGAAGCTTCTAAAGCCATGACATAGTTTTCTGGAATTTTCCAAACTGTTTAAAGTCACAGTCAACTTAGTGTATTGTAACTTCTGACCCACTAAAATTGCGAAACAATGAATTATAAGTGAAACAATCTTTCTGTATACAATTGTTGGAAAAATTACTTGTGTCATGCACAAAGTAGATGCACTAACCGACTTGCCAAAACTAGTTTGTTAACAAGACATTTGTGGTTGGTTGAAAAAACGAGTTTTAAATACTCCAACATAAGTGGATGTAAACTTCCGACTTCAACTGTTTATTGTGATGTCCCCATGCTGATCCCACAATCTAATGACACATTATGGGAACCTTTAAAAGAACAAACCAAATGTGTTCTGGGAAGGTAGACGCAACGAGGATAATCTAATCAGCCTAATAGAGTTGTAGAATAAAAAACACACAGTGTTCCAACTGGTAAAAAAAAGTCTGCAAGGGAATTTTTTTATTTTTTTAATATTTTTTTATTTACAAGTGAGACTGGTGCAGCCAATGTCCTCCATAGGAGACGCTTGGTGATTTGACCTCTCCAACGCAGTTACACCGTCAACAATTCAACCTAAACAAAAAAACTGATCTGCTAAGCAGTTGTTGCTTATCGTCGGTGTAAAGCAGCACTGATTGAATTCTAGGAAATGCATCGCAAAGAAATAGAAACCGTAGAGAATAAGTCCCTTCTACACATTTTAATTCTATGGTTGAATGTCAACAGAAACTATAGGTCAAATTCTCTGAGACACACACACACACACACACAGTTTTGTTTCTGTTGTCTGTACATTCAACCATAGAGTGATAGGTGTCTACAAAAGAGACTCAAGCTAAGCTATCACTGCCCCTACACCAAGTGGTGATGCAGCCGGTCAGGATCCCTGCTGCTCTGGCCCCGTGGCTTTGTAGGGCCCAATGCAGAATCTTTTTTTTCACCTCCTGAGGGTGAAGTCGCGTTGTTGTTGACGACAACTGTGTTGGTGTGTGTTGGACCATGATAATTCCTCAGTGATGTGGACACGAGGAACTTTGAAGCTCATGACCCCGCTCCCGTCGATGTGGATGGGGGAGGTGCTCGGACTTCTGTTTGCTGTAGTGCACGATCAGCTCCTTTTGTCTTGTTCACATTGAAGGGAGAAGTTGTTGTCCTGGCACCATACTGCCAGGTTTCTGACCTCCTCCCTGTAGGCTGTCTCATCATCGTTAATGATGGTGTTGGGAGTCGTGCGTGGCCAACACAGTTGTGGGTGAACAATCATGTGAATGCTTTATACAAACACTGTATAATCAGCACAACTGGACCGTTTTTGTGTCATTAGAACATTTGGGGCAACCTAATGTATGTTCTGCAAGCATTCACAGAACCAATTATCGTTTGCTTGATCTCTTCATAGAAAAATACTGGACTTCAAATAAATATTAAAACAGCTTAAATGTATAGCTCACCCAAATGACAAAATCACATATTGGTTTATTTACACTGTTAGCTGGACAAGGCATGCGGGTCTCAATTTGTGGCACAAATCCCATTCATGTCATGGGACCGATACTAGCATTTATCATGTCCAAATAATCCGAAAGCATCTCAAATTGATTATGAAACTCAACAAAGTCACTTATATGTCATGGCTGAGGAAAGGAGAGGACCAAGGTGCAGCGTGTTGAGCGTACATCTTCTTTATTAACTCAAAAATGACGCCAAACAAAACAATAAACACTACAAAACCGTGAAGCTCAAAGGCTATGTGCCCTAAACAAAGTCAACTTCCCACAAACACAGGTGGGAAAAAAGAATACCTAAGTATGGTTCCCAATCAGAGACAACGATAGACAGCTGTCCCTGATTGAGAACCCTACCCGGCCAAAACATAGAAGTTCCGGACTGAAGGGTGCCTCTGGAGGCTCCGGACTGGAGGGCGCCTCTGGAGGCTCCGGAATGGAGGGCGTCGATGGAAGCTCCGGACTGGAGGGCGACACTGGAGGCTCCGGACTGGGCGCAGGCACAGGACACACCATGCTGGGGAGACACACAGGAGACCTGGCTCTGGAAGTAGGCACAGGACTCACCAGGCTGGGGAAACCTACTGGAGGTCTGGTCCGTGGAGGATCTCCAAGGTCAGGGCGTGACATTATAATTGTTTTGAACATGATGTGCAAGATATTCTAAAATCGGTCCCATGATTTGAATGGTATACATGCCAACAAGTAAAAAAATTAGCATATGGAAACAGTGCCAGGGAAATTAACCAAAGCATTGACTGCTGTCATACTTTGTCCATAGACTGCTTACAGGGTACGGAACTCATTATTATATTTTGTCATTTGGTTCACTACGCCCTTAAATATGTCAATTGAATGCATGGATTTTTCATTTACATTTTTGGTATTTCATTCTGGATTTTTGGATATTCCAAATTAGCATACAAACAGTTGCATAAATTCACCGCCATGAGTGTGCTGTGGAAAAAGCAAACCCTTATATACAGATAAATATCCTTGCATTTAAATAATTCAGTTCATAAACAGGAGGCAAATTTCACCAGTTTCATATCTCTGCCACGTACGTCACTTGTTATAATGCGATAAGCTGGTCTCTAATGAGAGCTCATTTGCTGCTGATTGCTCACACTAAATGCCAGACAGGTTTGACATTTTGCAGTTTGTGACCCAGCGTTGGCCTCAGCAGCAGCACAGCCTGGAGCCATGCCACGCGTGGCACAACAAAATATTCCTTAGAGAGAGAACAGTCTACACACACCCACACACTGATCACCATGGGAGAGTAAGTAAGTCTTCTTGGATCCAGGTTCCTAAAAGGTGAAGCCAAGACACGTTTGTGGGGCCAGACACAAGAGACCCTGTGGTAATAGCCTAACAGCAAGTGAGTCTCTGAACCCAATGGAGGATTACACTCAGAGATTAAAGGAGCAGGTTGTTCGATATTATTCTAGCTACACTAAGTCTATGTCTCAGGAGGAGAGTTCATTTAGAGGTAGCCCTCTTCACTGTGACTAAAAGTACTTATGGCTATGTATCCTTAGTCATGCTCCATCTAGCTTGCAAACTAGCTTGTACCTTTTGTTAGAATGCATTTTGCTGTAATTGTGCTGCTAGCCAAGTATGGATTGCATTTTTGGACAACTTGTTGATCAAAAATGATTTCTGGACAGTTTTTGAGTGGTTCTGAGCATCTCTAGTTCTTATTGTTGGACCAAGTGTTTACTTGGCACTTTGCCAATAAGGGTTTTTGGGGGGTGGGGGTCATGACAGGCCTATGTTGGCAAGGTTTGCTACAATTTTATAATTTGGTGGGCAGAGCCACACTATTACCACATCTCTATAAATATAAACATGAGTCAACAACATGCCAGACAGAACTACAGTACCTTGGATTGTTCAAGGGTAAATTTCTTGCCCTGGCTCTGGAACTTGGCCATGGCCCCAGGTTTAGACACCTTCACATCCCTTGTCATCAGTATGGGGCCAACCTTAAGACCTGGGTCACTGGTTGGGATTTTTTCCCACCAGGGCTGAGACTTTGTTCTTTCCAAGCCTCCATTCCAGATAGATATGTTAAGAATCCATCCCTCCCACCTTTGCCCACAAAACAGCATCAAAGCATACCTCCTAAAACACAGACTGAAATTTAGTAAGCACAGTATGTCTCTGAAGCAGTGGCATTGCTGACTGCACAGAGACCCACTGTAAGAAGGTGGAACCAGGACTGTGCAGAGCCCGGGGTAAGACAGGCTTCAGATGTTAGAGGTTAAGTAGAGGGCAGACGGCAGATGGCAGAAGAGCAGCGGCTGTGTACCATGACTGCGTCTGGAGTCTATGCCGCAGTCAAAATAGAGGGCAAACTGTATGGTCATGGAAACTCATGGTGATGGTTTCTCTCTCTCTTTCTCTCTGATGAGACAGACTTTTAACAAGAAAATGTTTTTTCATAATTGATGCCAGAAGTGATGGGTCATCTAATGTTTTAATAATAGAGCATATCAGTGGCGATCAGTGCCGTTTAAGATGAGGGAGGATTATTTATTTTTTCATGAGCATGGCCTTATTCTATTACAGCACATTGGATTTTTATTTTTTATTTCACTTTATTTAACCAGGTAGGCTAGTTGAGAACAAGTTCTCATTTCCAACTGCGACCTGGCCAAGATAAAGCGTAGCAATTCGACACATACAACAACACAGAGTTACACATGGAATAAACAAAACATACAGTCAATAATACAGTAGAACAAAATAAAACAAAAAGTCTATATACAGTGAGTGCAAATGAGGTAAGTTAAGGAAATAAATAGGCCATGGTGGTGAAGTAATTACAATATAGCAATTAAACAATGGAATGGTAGATCGGCAGAAGATGAATGTGCAGGTAGAGGTACTGGGGTGCAAAGGAGCAAATAAATAAATACCAGTATGGGGATGAGGTAGGTAGATAGATGGGCTGTTTACAGATGGGATATGTACAGGTGCAGTGATCTGTAAGCTGCTCTGACAGCTGGTACTTAAAGCTAGTGAGGGAGATGTGAGTCTCCAGCTTCAGAGATTTTTGCAATTCGTTCCAGTCAAGGGCAGCAGAGAACTGGAAGGAAAGACGACCAAATGAGGAATTGGCTTTGAGGGTGACTAGTGAGATATACCTGCAGGAGCGCGTGCTACGAATGGGTGCTGCTATGGTGACCAGTGAGCTGAGATAAGGCGGGGCTTTACCTAGCAGAGACTTGTAGATAACCTGTAGCCAGTGGGTTTGGTGACGAGTATGAAGCGAGGGCCAACCAACGTGAGCGTACAGGTCGCAATGGTGGGTAGTGTATGGGGCTTTGGTGACAAAACGGATGGCACTGTGATAGACTGCATCCAGTTGAGTAGAGTGTTGGAGGCTATTTTATAGATGACATCACCAAAGTCGAGGATCAGTAGGATGGTCAGTTTTACGAGGGTATGTTTGGCAGCATGAGTGAAGGATGCTTTGTTGCGATATAGGAAGCCGATTCTAGATTTGTTGCGATATAGGAAGCCGATTCTAGATTTAATTTTGGATTGGAGATGCTTAATGTGAGTCTGGAAGGAGAGTTTACAGTCTAGCCAGACACCTAGGTATTTGTAGTTGTCCACGTATTCTAAGTCAGAGCCGTCCAGAGTAGTGATGCTGGACGGGCGAGCAGGTGCGGGCAGTGATCGATTGAATAGCATGCATTTAGTTTTACTTACGTTTAAGAGCAGTCGGAGGCCACGGAAGGAGAGTTGTATGGCATTGAAGCTCGTCTGGAGGTTAGTTAACACAGTGTCCAAGGAGGGGCCAGAAGTATACAGAATGGTGTCGTCTGCGTAGAGGTGGATCAGAGAATCACCAGCAGCAAGAGCAAAATCATTGATGTATACAGAAAAGAGAGTCGGCCCGAGAATTGAACCCTGTGGCACACCCATAGAGACTGTCAGAGGTCCGGACAACAGGCCCTCCGATTTGACACACTGAACTGAAGTAGTTGGTAAACCAGGCGAGGCAATCATTTGAGAAACCAAGGCTGTCGAGTCTGCCAATAAGAATGTTGTGATTGACAGTGTCGAAAGCCTTGGCCAGGTCGATGAATACGGCTGCACAGTAATGTCTCTTATCGATGGCGGTTAAGATGTCGTTTAGAACCTTGAGCGTGGCTGAGGTGCACCCATGACCAAACCAGATTGCATAGCGGAGAAGGTATGGTGGGTTTCGAAATGGCCAGTAATCTGTTTGTTAACTTGGCTTTCGAAGACCTTAGAAAGACAGGGTAGGATAGATATAGGTCTGTAGCAGTTTGGGTCTAGAGTGTCACCCGCTTTGAAGAGTGGGATGACCGCGGCAGCTTTCCAATCTTTGGGAATCTCAGACGATATGAAAGAGAGGTTGAACAGGCTAGTAATAGGGGTTGCAACAATTTCGGCAGAATATTTTAGAAAGAGAGGGTCCAGATTGTCTAGCCCGGCTGATTTGTAGGGGTCCAGATTTTGCAGCTCTTTCAGAACATCAGCTATCTGGATTTGGGTAAAGGAGAAATGGTGGGGGCTTTGGCGGGTTGCTGTGGAGGGTGTCGGGCAGTTGACCGAGCTAGGGGTAGCCATGTGGAAAGCATGGCCAGCCGTAGAGAATTGCTTATTGAAATTCTCAATTATAGTGGATTTATCGGTGATGACAGTGTTTCCTAGCCTCAGAGCTTTGTGCAGCTGGGAGGAGGTGCTCTTATTCTCCATGGACTTTACAGTGTCCCAGAACTTTTTTGAGTTAGTACTACAGGATGCAAATTTCTGTTTGAAAAAGCTTGCCTTAGCTTTTCTAACTGACTGTGTATATTTGTTCCTGACTTCCCTGAAAAGTTGCATATCACGGGGGCTATTCGATGCTAATGCAGAACGCCACAGGATGTTTTTGTGCTGGTCAAGGGCAGACAGATCTGGAGTGAACCAAGGACTATATCTATTCCTAGTTTTAAAAAATTTGAGAGGGGCATGCTTATTTAAGATGGTGAGGAAGGTACTTTTAAAGAATAGCCAGGCATCATCTACTGACGGGATGAGGTCAATGTCATTCCAGGAAACCCCGGCCAGGTCGAATAGAAAGGCCTGCTCGCAGAAGTGTTTCAGGGAGAGTCGACAGTGATGAGGGGTGGTCGTTTGGTCTCAGACCCATTACGGATGCAGGCAATGAGGCAATGATCACTGAGATCTTGATTAAAAACACAGAGGTGTATTTGGAGGGCGAATTAGAATTAGGATGACATATATGAGGGTGCCCGTGTTTACTGATTTGGGGTTGTACCTGGTAGGTTCATTGATAATTTGTGTGAGATTGAGGTCATCAAGCTGTCCTTCATATTCCATTCACCCAGTTCTATGAAACAGCGATAGGTTTAGGCTGCTACATGATACTCAAATTTGACCTTTACCCATCAATAAACTAGCCTATGAATGAAAGTTTACAACATTGGTGCACACAGGTCGAGAGAAACATTTGAGGTGACAGACAGTGTGACACATGGACGGGCAGTGACACATTCAATACCGCCTTGCCAAATGTAGCTGATCTAGGGTGTAATCATTAGTCCAACAGTTGCAAACAAGAGTTTCTATTGGACAAATTGAGGTATGTTTATCCCCGTTTTGTTCCGTTTGCTTCAGTTTTTTTTTTTATCAGCAGAATTGGTGGTATGAATACAACCCTGACAACGTGTAAACACAGTTCACTTTCATAGCAGCCAGATTGTTTGCTCACATCTCACATCGTATATAGACTTGTTTATACTGTATTATTGACTGTATGTTTGTTTTACTCCATGTGTAACTCTGTGTCATTGTATGTGTCAAACTGCTTTACTTCATCTTGGCCAGGTCGCAATTGTAAATGAGAACTTGTTCTCAACTTGTCTACTTGGTTAAATAAAGGGCAAAAAAATGTTTTATTCATTCTTGCATCTATGCACACGCCTCCTCTCACCTTTCCCCTTCGCTTGTGGACTTCAATTCAGCTGTATGTGACCAGGAGAAAAAACATTTCCAAGCCAAACCATAACCGCTACAAACAGCCTCCATTTTTGTCACCATATTAGCAAAAGTAACATCATAGTCAACATAGCTAATAGAACTAACAAGTTAGAAAAACCTGCTACAATCATACAGTAACGTTACTCCTGTGGCGGGCCGGGTGTTTGCACGCTGACGCGGTCGCCAGGTGTACGGTGTTTCCTCCTACACATTGGTGCGGCTGGCTTCCGTGTTAAGCAGGCATTGTGTCTTGAAACAGTGCAGCTTGGCTGGGTCGTGTTTCGGAGGACGCACGGCTCTCGATCTTTGACTCTCCTGAGTCTGTACAGGAGTTGCAGTGATGAGACAAGACTGTAACTACCAATTCTGTACCACAAAATAAATTGTAAAAAAATAAACATATATTTTCTTTGTCTCGTGGGCCAGATTGAAGTGGGCCAGATTGAGGTGCTCGTGGGCCGTACTATGCCCCCACCCCCCCGGTTTAGCACATACACCGGCAGAATTTGTTCAGAACTGTTGTCTTTCTCTCTCTTTGTGTCAAATACTCACCACATGCTTTCAGTACTAGATTATTTCTCCGATTTTTTTGATTGGGTGTACAACATTCTGATAGGTTGGAGGACGTCATCCAGAAGTTGTCATAATTACTGTGTACGATTATGGAAGAAGGTGAGAACCATGAGTCCAAGTAAATTCATTTTTAAATGTTTTACCATTTTTATTTTTATGAAATTCCTCTGAGGAACCTCCACTGGAGCATATATTTTAGCAGCCATGTTAGACAATTTATCATTTGCTTAGCATAAACCCTAAACATTGAATGTTTTGTAAGTACACAGGAGAGAATGATCCTCTCCTTACATTACTGGTATGAATGTGCTCATCTTCATGTCACCTCTACTCACCTCGACAGTGAGTAACAGATACAGAAAGGCAACAGCAGGGCAACACAGACATGAACGAGAGAGCAAGAGACTGACAGAGAAATTGAGAGACAGACAGAGAGAAAAAGAGAAATTAAGAGGAAAACAGAAAAATGGAATGGATAGAGCGAGAGAGGGGGAGGGAGAGAGAAATACAGACAGAGGGAGAGAGAGAGAGAGTGAGAGAGATAGAGAGAGAGAGAGAGAGAGGGGGGATGTTTGGCAGCCCCTGGCAACCTAGGCCCACGGTATGCATGCCAAACAACTTCTGCTGCAGTGGTGCAGTGGATGAAACTGAATCAGTGCATACTGTAAACACCATAAATCAACAGCGTGGGGGGCTCGCAAAGGCAACGCTTTACTGCCTCTCTACATATTCAAACCACGCTGAGCAATTTCAGTTCAATCTGCCGCCTCAGTTCAGTTTCTGCACAAGCTACACGGCTTAAGAAACTCCTTATATGAGAGGGGGAGCGGGTAGGGGGGAGAGATAGCATGGAGGAATAAGCAGCCCATGGGTGTATGGGCAGAATTAAAGAAGGGAGGTCAATGCTAGAAACAAAAAGGGTTAACAGTAGCCACAAACCGAGCTCACAAGTGAGCGAAGATGCACTCATAACATGCGGAATTAGAGAAAAAAGCTTTGTAACAATATTCATGTTAATGCATTTCGAACAAATCTTTTCATTATACATTTGAGAGATATAATGATTTTTGTTGTATTTGTACCAGGAGATTATATTTAATATCAGTGGTGGAAAAGGTATCCAATTGTCATACTTGAGTAAAAGCAAAGATACCTTAATAGAAAATAACTAAAGTAAAAGTAAAATATTATTTGGTTTTAAATGTACTTAAGTATCAAAGGTAAATGTAATTGCTAAAATATACTTAAGTATCAACAGTAAAAAGTATAAATAATTTCAAATTACTTATATTACGCAAACCAGACAGCACACTCCATGCATTTGTGTTAAGTGAATCTGCCAGATCAGAGGTTAGTAGAGATGACCAGGGATGTTCTCTCAAAAAGTGAGTGAATTGGATCATTTTCCTGTCCTGTTAAGCATTCAAAATGTAATGTACTTTTGGGTGTCAGGGACATGTATGGAGTAAAAAGTACATATGTTTTTTGGAATGTAGTGAAGTAAAAGTAAAAGTTGTCCTAAATATAAATAGTAAAGTACAGATACCCCAAAAAACGACTTAAGAAGTCATTTAAAGTATTTTTACACCACTTTACAACACTGCGTAAAGGCACTTGAAAGCAGTGTCGTCAAAGTCACAGAGCACATGACAATCAAATGTATAACTGCATATTTTTTAACTATGTATTTTTTTAACTGTATTGTTGGTTTAAGGGCTTGTAAGTTAGCATTTCACTGTAAGGTCTACACCTGTTGTATTCAGCATTTCACTGTAAGGTCTACACCTGTTGTATTCAGCATTTCACTGTAAGGTCTACACCTGTTGTATTCAGCATTTCACTGTAAGGTCTACACCTGTTGTATTCAGCATTTCACTGTAAGGTCTACACCTGTTGTATTCAGCATTTCACTGTAAGGTCTACACCTGTTGTATTCAGCATTTCACTGTAAGGTCTACACCTGTTGTATTCAGCATTTCACTGTAAGGTCTACACCTGTTGTATTCAGCATTTCACTGTAAGGTCTACACCTGTTGTATTCAGCATTTCACTGTAAGGTCTACACCTGTTGTATTCAGCATTTCACTGTAAGGTCTACACCTGTTGTATTCAGCATTTCACTGTAAGGTCTACACCTGTTGTAGTCAGCATTTCACTGTAAGGTCTACACATGTTGTATTCAGCATTTCACTGTAAGGTCTACACCTGTTGTAGTCAGCATTTCACTGTAAGGTCTACACCTGTTGTAGTCAGCATTTCACTGTAAGGTCTACACCTGTTGTATTCAGCATTTCACTGTAAGGTCTACACCTGTTGTAGTCAGCATTTCACTGTAAGGTCTACACCTGTTGTAGTCAGCATTTCACTGTAAGGTCTACACATGTTGTATTCAGCATTTCACTGTAAGGTCTACACCTGTTGTAGTCAGCATTTCACTGTAAGGTCTACACCTGTTGTAGTCAGCATTTCACTGTAAGGTCTACACCTGTTGTAGTCAGCATTTCACTGTAAGGTCTACACCTGTTGTATTCAGCATTTCACTGTAAGGTCTACACCTGTTGTATTCAGCATTTCACTGTAAGGTCTACACCTGTTGTATTCAGCATTTCACTGTAAGGTCTACACCTGTTGTATTCAGCATTTCACTGTAAGGTCTACACCTGTTGTATTCAGCATTTCACTGTAAGGTCTACACCTGTTGTATTCAGCATTTCACTGTATTTTTATTTATTTATTTACCTTTATTTAACCAGGTAGGCAAGTTGAGAACAAGTTCTCATTTACAATTGCGACCTGGCCAAGATAAAGCAAAGCAGTTCGACAGATAAAACGACACAGAGTTACACATGGAGTAAAAACAAACATACAGTCAACAATGCAGTATAAACAAGTCTATATACAATGTGAGCAAATGAGGTGAGAAGGGAGGTAAAGGCAAAAAAGGCCAAGATGGCAAAGTAAATACAATATAGCAAGTAAAATACTGGAATGGTAGTTTTGCAATGGAAGAATGTGCAAAGTAGAAATAAAAAAATAATGGGGTGCAAAGGAGCAAAATAAATAAATAAATAAAAATTAAATACAGTTGGGAAAGAGGTAGTTGTTTGGGCTAAATTATAGGTGGGCTATGTACAGGTGCAGTAATCTGTGAGCTGCTCTGACAGTTGGTGCTTAAAGCTAGTGAGGGAGATAAGTGTTTCCAGTTTCAGAGATTTTTGTAGTTCGTTCCAGTCATTGGCAGCAGAGAACTGGAAGGAGAGGCGGCCAAAGAAAGAATTGGTTTTGGGGGTGACTAGAGAGATATACCTGCTGGAGCGTGTGCTACAGGTGGGAGATGCTATGGTGACCAGCGAGCTGAGATAAGGGGGGACTTTACCTAGCAGGGTCTTGTAGATGACATGGAGCCAGTGGGTTTGGCGACGAGTATGAAGCGAGGGCCAGCCAACGAGAGCGTACAGGTCGCAATGGTGGGTAGTATATGGGGCTTTGGTGATAAAACGGATTGCACTGTGATAGACTGCATCCAATTTGTTGAGTAGGGTATTGGAGGCTATTTTGTAAATGACATCGCCAAAGTCGAGGATTGGTAGGATGGTCAGTTTTACAAGGGTATGTTTGGCAGCATGAGTGAAGGATGCTTTGTTGCGAAATAGGAAGCCAATTCTAGATTTAACTTTGGATTGGAGATGTTTGATATGGGTCTGGAAGGAGAGTTTACAATCTAACCAGACACCTAAGTATTTGTAGTTGTCCACGTATTCTAAGTCAGAGCCGTCCAGAGTAGTGATGTTGGACAGGCGGGTAGGTGCAGGTAGCGATCGGTTGAAGAGCATGCATTTAGTTTTACTTGTATTTAAGAGCAATTGGAGGCCACGGAAGGAGAGTTGTATGGCATTGAAGCTTGCCTGGAGGGTTGTTAACACAGTGTCCAGAGAAGGGCCGGAAGTATACAGAATGGTGTCGTCTGCGTAGAGGTGGATCAGGGACTCACCAGCAGCAAGAGCGACCTCATTGATGTATACAGAGAAGAGAGTCGGTCCAAGAATTGAACCCTGTGGCACCCCCATAGAGACTGCCAGAGGTCCGGACAGCAGACCCTCCGATTTGACACACTGAACTCTATCAGAGAAGTAGTTGGTGAACCAGGCGAGGCAATCATTTGAGAAACCAAGGCTGTCGAGTCTGCCGATGAGGATATGGTGATTGACAGAGTCGAAAGCCTTGGCCAGATCAATGAATACGGCTGCACAGTAATGTTTCTTATCGATGGCGGTTAAGATATCGTTTAGGACCTTGAGCGTGGCTGAGGTGCACCCATGACCAGCTCTGAAACCAGATTGCATAGCAGAGAAGGTATGGTGAGATTCGAAATGGTCGGTAATCTGTTTGTTGACTTGGCTTTCGAAGACCTTAGAAAGGCACGGTAGGATAGATATAGGTCTGTAGCAGTTTGGGTCAAGAGTGTCCCCCCCTTTGAAGAGGGGGATGACCGCAGCTGCTTTCCAATCTTTGGGAATCTCAGACGACACGAAAGAGAGGTTGAACAGGCTAGTAATAGGGGTGGCAACAATTTCGGCAGATAATTTTAGAAAGAAAGGGTCCAGATTGTCTAGCCCGGCTGATTTGTAGGGGTCCAGATTTTGCAGCTCTTTCAGAACATCAGCTGAATGGATTTGGGAGAAGGAGAAATGGGGAAGGCTTGGGCGAGTTGCTGTTGGGGGTGCAGTGCTGTTGTCCGGGGTAGGAGTAGCCAGGTGGAAAGCATGGCCAGCCGTAGAAAAATGCTTATTGAAATTCTCAATTATGGTGGATTTATCAGTGGTGACAGTGTTTCCTATCTTCAGTGCAGTGGGCAGCTGGGAGGAGGTGTTCTTATTCTCCATGGACTTTACAGTGTCCCAGAACTTTTTTGAGTTAGTGTTGCAGGAAGCAAATTTCTGCTTGAAAAAGCTAGCCTTGGCTTTTCTAACTGCCTGTGTATAATGATTTCTAGCTTCCCTGAACAGCTGCATATCACGGGGGCTGTTCGATGCTAATGCAGAACGCCATAGGATGTTTTTGTGTTGGTTAAGGGCAGTCAGGTCTGGGGAGAACCAAGGGCTATATCTGTTCCTGGTTCTAAATTTCTTGAATGGGGCATGTTTATTTAGGATGGTTAGGAAGGCATTTTTAAAAAATATCCAGGCATCCTCTACTGACGGGATGAGATCAATATCCTTCCAGGATACCCCGGCCAGGTCGATTAGAAAGGCCTGCTCGCAGAAGTGTTTCAGGGAGCGTTTTACAGTGATGAGTGGCGGTCGTTTGACCGCTGACCCATTACGGATGCAGGCAATGAGGCAGTGATCGCTGAGATCTTGGTTGAAGACAGCAGAGGTGTATTTAGAGGGGAAGTTGGTTAGGATGATATCTATGAGGGTGCCCGTGTTTAAGGTTTTGGGGAGGTACCTGGTAGGTTCATTGATAATTTGTGTGAGATTGAGGGCATCAAGTTTAGATTGTAGGATGGCTGGGGTGTTAAGCATGTTCCAGTTTAGGTCGCCTAGCAGCACGAACTCTGAAGATAGATGGGGGGCAATCAGTTCACATATGGTGTCCAGAGCACAGCTGGGGGCAGAGGGTGGTCTATAGCAGGCGGCAACGGTGAGAGACTTGTTTTTAGAGAGGTGGATTTTTAAAAGTAGAAGTTCAAATTGTTTGGGTACAGACCTGGATAGTAGGACAGAACTCTGCAGGCTATCTTTGCAGTAGATTGCAACACCGCCCCCTTTGGCAGTTCTATCTTGTCTGAAAATGTTGTAGTTTGGAATTAAAATGTCTGAGTTTTTGGTGGTCTTCCTAAGCCAGGATTCAGACACAGCTAGAACATCCGGGTTGGCAGAGTGTGCTAAAGCAGTGAATAGAACAAACTTAGGGAGGAGGCTTCTAATGTTAACATGCATGAAACCAAGGCTATTACGGTTACAGAAGTCGTCAAAAGAGAGCGCCTGGGGAATAGGAGTGGAGCTAGGCACTGCAGGGCCTGGATTCACCTCTACATCGCCAGAGGAACATAGGAGGAGTAGAATAAGGGTACGGCTAAAAGCTATGAGAATTGGTCGTCTAGAACGTCTGGAACATAGAGTAAAAGGAGGTTTCTGGGGGCGATAAAATAGCATCAAGGTATAATGTACAGACAAATGTATGGTAGGATGTGAATACAGTGGAGGTAAACCTAGGTATTGAGTGATGAAGAGAGAGATATTGTCTCTAGAAACATCGTTGAAACCAGGAGATGTCATTGCATGTGTGGGTGGTGGAACTAATAGGTTGGATAAGGTATAGTGAGCAGGACTAGAGGCTCTACAGTGAAATAAGCCAATAAACACTAACCAGAACAGAAATGGACAAGACATATTGACATTAAGGAGAGGCATGCTTAGTCGAGTGATCAAAAGGGTCCGGTGAGTGGAGAGGTTGGTTGGTGATTTAGACAGCTAGCCAGGGCATCGGTAGCAAGCTAGCATAGGATGGAGGTCTGTTGTTAGCTACCTCTTGCGTTCCGTCAGTAGATTAGTGGGGTTCCGTGTGGTAGAGGGGATTAATCCAAATCACACAACAACAACAAAAATAAAAACAATAGATATAGTTATAGAGGCCCAAGAAGAAAACATAATAATAATAATAAAAAATAAAAAAATATATATATAAAAAAAATTGTCCGATTGTCTATTCAGATAGCAGCCGGTAAGACAGCTAACGGTTAGCAGGCCGCAGATGGGCGTTCAGGTAACGTCGCGACGGAGGAGCCAGCCGAATAACTCCTTCGGGTAGATAACGTCGGCAGTCCAGTTGTGAAGGCCCGGTGGGGCTCCGCGAAAGCAGTAAAACGGGTCCGGATAGGTGACTGCAGCCCAGGTGTGATTGATGGAACTCAGGAGTGATTGACGGAGCTTGCTAGCTCCGGAATAATTGATGTTTGCTCCGGAATCGACGAAGGCCGATAGTCACACGGATAGCAGCTAGCTAGCTGTGAGATCCGGGTATGAATGTCCAGAGAGCAGTCGAAATCCAGGGACATGGAGAGAAAAATTGGTCCGGTATGTTCCGTTCCGAGCCGCGCTGCGCCGTACAGAACTGGCGATAGATTTTCGAGCTAAAGGATAGCTGATGACCACAAACCGTGGTTAGCTGAATACTAACGATTTGCCAGTAAAGGAGCTAACTAGCTTCTGAACTAGCTTCTGGATTAGCTTCTGGCTAGTTTCAGGCTAGCTTCTTGGAGTTTCTGGCTAGCTTCTTGGAGGATTACAGATCTGAGGTAAATAATACTTTTTTATAAATATACATTGGTGAGGCGGGTTGCAGGAGAGTGTTTTGAAGATGAGTTGATGGAAAATAAAAATAAAATGTATGTGAAAAAGTTGTAAATATATATATATACAGGACACGACAAGACGAGGACAAAAGACGTCTGAACTGCTATGCCACCTTGTAAGGTCTACACCTGTTGTATTCAGCATTTCACTGTAAGGTCTACACCTGTTGTATTCAGCATTTCACTGTAAGGTCTACACATGTTGTATTCAGCATTTCACTGTAAGGTCTACACCTGTTGTATTCAGCATTTCACTGTAAGGTCTACACATGTTGTATTCAGCATTTCACTGTAAGGTCTACACCTGTTGTATTCAGCATTTCACTGTAAGGTCTACACATGTTGTATTCAGCATTTCACTGTAAGGTCTACACCTGTTGTATTCAGCATTTCACTGTAAGGTCTACACCTGTTGTATTCAGCATTACACTGTAAGGTCTACACCTGTTGTATTCAGCATTTCACTGTAAGGTCTACACATGTTGTATTCAGCATTTCACTGTAAGGTCTACACCTGTTGTATTCAGCATTTCACTGTAAGGTCTACACATGTTGTATTCAGCATTTCACTGTAAGGTCTACACCTGTTGTATTCAGCATTTCACTGTAAGGTCTACACCTGTTGTATTCAGCATTTCACTGTAAGGTCTACACCTGTTGTATTCAGCATTTCACTGTAAGGTCTACACCTGTTGTATTCAGCATTTCACTGTAAGGTCTACACCTGTTGTATTCAGCATTTCACTGTAAGGTCTACACCTGTTGTATTCAGCATTTCACTGTAAGGTCTACACATGTTGTATTCAGCATTTCACTGTAAGGTCTACACCTGTTGTATTCAGCATTTCACTGTAAGGTCTACACCTGTTGTATTCAGCATTTCACTGTAAGGTCTACACCTGTTGTATTCAGCATTTCACTGTAAGGTCTACACATGTTGTATTCAGCATTTCACTGTAAGGTCTACACCTGTTGTATTCAGCATTTCACTGTAAGGTCTACACCTGTTGTATTCAGCATTTCACTGTAAGGTCTACACCTGTTGTATTCAGCATTTCACTGTAAGGTCTACACCTGTTGTATTCAGCATTTCACTGTAAGGTCTACACATGTTGTATTCAGCATTTCACTGTAAGGTCTACACCTGTTGTATTCAGCATTTCACTGTAAGGTCTACACCTGTTGTATTCAGCATTTCACTGTAAGGTCTACACCTGTTGTATTCAGCATTTCACTGTAAGGTCTACACCTGTTGTATTCAGCATTTCACTGTAAGGTCTACACATGTTGTATTCAGCATTTCACTGTAAGGTCTACACCTGTTGTATTCAGCATTTCACTGTAAGGTCTACACATGTTGTATTCAGCATTTCACTGTAAGGTCTACACCTGTTGTATTCAGCATTTCACTGTAAGGTCTACACCTGTTGTATTCAGCATTTCACTGTAAGGTCTACACCTGTTGTATTCAGCATTTCACTGTAAGGTCTACACATGTTGTATTCAGCATTTCACTGTAAGGTCTACACCTGTTGTATTCAGCATTTCACTGTAAGGTCTACACCTGTTGTATTCAGCATTTCACTGTAAGGTCTACACCTGTTGTATTCAGCATTTCACTGTAAGGTCTACACATGTTGTATTCAGCATTTCACTGTAAGGTCTACACCTGTTGTATTCAGCATTTCACTGTAAGGTCTACACCTGTTGTATTCAGCATTTCACTGTAAGGTCTACACCTGTTGTATTCAGCATTTCACTGTAAGGTCTACACCTGTTGTATTCAGCATTTCACTGTAAGGTCTACACCTGTTGTATTCAGCATTTCACTGTAAGGTCTACACCTGTTGTATTCAGCATTTCACTGTAAGGTCTACACCTGTTGTATTCAGCATTTCACTGTAAGGTCTACACCTGTTGTATTCAGCATTTCACTGTAAGGTCTACACCTGTTGTATTCAGCATTTCACTGTAAGGTCTACACCTGTTGTATTCAGCATTTCACTGTAAGGTCTACACCTGTTGTATTCAGCATTTCACTGTAAGGTCTACACCTGTTGTATTCAGCATTTCACTGTAAGGTCTACACCTGTTGTATTCAGCATTTCACTGTAAGGTCTACACCTGTTGTATTCAGCATTTCACTGTAAGGTCTACACCTGTTGTATTCAGCATTTCACTGTAAGGTCTACACCTGTTGTATTCAGCATTTCACTGTAAGGTCTACACCTGTTGTATTCAGCATTTCACTGTAAGGTCTACACCTGTTGTATTCAGCATTTCACTGTAAGGTCTACACCTGTTGTATTCAGCATTTCACTGTAAGGTCTACACCTGTTGTATTCAGCATTTCACTGTAAGGTCTACACCTGTTGTATTCAGCATTTCACTGTAAGGTCTACACCTGTTGTATTCAGCATTTCACTGTAAGGTCTACACCTGTTGTATTCAGCATTTCACTGTAAGGTCTACACCTGTTGTATTCAGCATTTCACTGTAAGGTCTACACCTGTTGTATTCAGCATTTCACTGTAAGGTCTACACCTGTTGTATTCAGCATTTCACTGTAAGGTCTACACCTGTTGTATTCAGCATTTCACTGTAAGGTCTACACCTGTTGTATTCAGCATTTCACTGTAAGGTCTACACCTGTTGTATTCAGCATTTCACTGTAAGGTCTACACCTGTTGTATTCAGCATTTCACTGTAAGGTCTACACATGTTGTATTCAGCATTTCACTGTAAGGTCTACACATGTTGTATTCAGCATTTCACTGTAAGGTCTACACCTGTTGTATTCAGCATTTCACTGTAAGGTCTACACCTGTTGTATTCAGCATTTCACTGTAAGGTCTACACCTGTTTGTATTCAGCATTTCACTGTAAGGTCTACACATGTTGTATTCAGCATTTCACTGTAAGGTCTACACCTGTTGTATTCAGCATTTCACTGTAAGGTCTACACCTGTTGTATTCAGCATTTCACTGTAAGGTCTACACCTGTTGTATTCAGCATTTCACTGTAAGGTCTACACCTGTTGTATTCAGCATTTCACTGTAAGGTCTACACCTGTTGTATTCAGCATTTCACTGTAAGGTCTACACCTGTTGTATTCAGCATTTCACTGTAAGGTCTACACCTGTTGTATTCAGCATTTCACTGTAAGGTCTACACCTGTTGTATTCAGCATTTCACTGTAAGGTCTACACCTGTTGTATTCAGCATTTCACTGTAAGGTCTACACCTGTTGTATTCAGCATTTCACTGTAAGGTCTACACCTGTTGTATTCAGCATTTCACTGTAAGGTCTACACCTGTTGTATTCAGCATTTCACTGTAAGGTCTACACCTGTTGTATTCGGCGCATGTGACTAATAAAGTTTGATTTGATACTCTTCAAGAACACCAAACCTTTCATGGTGATTTAAAACTTCTTATGGCTGGGGGCAGTATTGAGTAGCTTGGATGAATAAGGTGCCCAGAGGTGCCCAGAGTAAACTGCCAGGTCCTCAGACCCAGTTGCTAATATATGCATAGTATATTTGGATAGAAAACACTCTGAAGTTTCTAAAACTGTTTGAATGATGTCTGTGAGTATAACAAAACTCATATGGCAGGCAAAAACCTGAGAAAAAAATCCACCAGGAAATGGGAAATGTGAGGTTGGTCGATTTTCAACTCAACCAATATCCCACGGTATCTTCAATAGGGGCTATGTTGCACATCCTAACGCTTCCACTAGATGTCAATTGTCTTTAGAAACTTGTTTGAGGCTTCCACTGTGAAGGGGGGCAGCCACGAGCTGGTCACGTACATTCACATGAGAGGTAGCTCCCGTTCCATTTGCTTTTCTGAAGACAAAGGAATTCTCCGGTTGGAACATTTATGTTAAAAAGATCCTAAAGATTGATTCTATACATCGTTTGACATGTTTCTACGGACTGTAACGGAACCTTTTGACATTTCATCTGCAACTAGTGAATGCTCTTCGTGAGTTTAATTTTTTTTAACCAAACTCGCTAACAAAAGTAGCTATTTGGACATACATGATGGACATTATCGAACAAATCAAACATTTATTGTGGAACTGGGATTCCTGGGAGTGCATTCTGACAAAGGTAAGTGAATATTTATGATGTTATTTCTGACTTCTGTTGACTGCACAATATGGCGGATATATTTTTGGCTTGTTGGTTCTCTGAGTGCCGTACTCAGATTATTGTATGGTTTGCTTTTTCCGTAAAGCTTTTTTGAAATCTGACACAGCGGTTGCATTAAGGAGAAGTTTATCTATATTTCCATATATAACACTTGTATTTTCATCAACATTTATAATGAGTTTTTCTGTAAATTGATGTGGCTTTCTGACAACAAGATTACCTTTAAAATGGTGAGATTTCTGTTGTTTTGAATTTGACGCCCTGCACTTTCACTGGCTGTTGTCATATCGATCCCATTAACGGGATTCCAGCCCTGAGAAGTTTTAAGTTGAAGTTTTAACACAGCAGTGACATAACATCATAACATATAGTACAGAAAGTATTCAAACCCCTTGACTTTTTCCACATTTTGTTGTGTTACAGCCTGAATTTAAAATGGATTCAGTTGAGATGTTGTGTCTCTGGCCTACATACAATACCCTATATTGTCAAAGTGGAATTATGTTTTTAGAATTTTTTACAAATTCATTCAAAATGAAATGCTGAAATGTCTTGAGTCAAGTATTCAACCCCTTTGTTATGGCAAGCATAAATAAAATTAGGAGTAAAAATGTGCTTAATAAGTCACATAATAATTTGCATGGACTAACTCTGTGTACAATAATAGCGTTTATCATAAAAAAATGTATGACTACCTCATCTCTGTTCCCCACACATACAATTATCTGTAAGGTCCCTCAGTCGAGCAGTGAATTTCAAAGACAGTTTCAACCACAAAGAGCAGGTAGGATTTCCAATGCCTCACAAAGAAGGGGACTATTGGTAGATTGGTAAAAAAATTTAAAACCTAACATTGAATATCCCTTTGAGCATGGTGAAGTTATTAATTACGCTTTAAATGATGTATCAATACACCTATTCACTACAAAGATACAGGCGGCCTTCCTAAATCAGTTGGCGGAGATGAAGGAAACCGCTCAGGGATTTTAACATGATGCCAATGGTGACTTTAAAACAGTTGCAGAGTTTAATGGCCGTGGTGAAAAAAAGTACTCAATTGTTATACTTTAGTAAATGTAAAAAGTAAAACTAAATGCTACATATCAAATTCCTAATCACATTTGTGTTTTGTTTTTTTATGGACAGACTGGGGCACACTCCCACACTCAAACATAATTTAAAAATGCATTATTTGTGTGTAGTGAGTCTGCCAGATCCGAAGGAGTAGGGGCTGAAGAATGGGGAAAAATCCCAGTGGCTTGATGTGCCAAGCTTATAGAGATACCCCAAGAGACTTGTAGCTGTAATAGCTGCAAAAGGTAGGTCTACAAAGTATTGACTTTGGGTGGGTGAAAAGTTATGCACGCTCAAGCTAGATTTTTTTGTCTTATTTCTTGTTTGTTTAAAACCAGTTATGCATTAGGGGGCGCTATTAACATTTTTGGATGCAAAACGTTCCCGTTTTAAACAAGATATTTTGTCTCACAAAAAGATGCTCGACTATGCATATAATTGACAGCTTTGGAAAGAAAACACTGACGTTTCCAAAACTGCAACGATATTGTCTGTGAGTGCCACAGAACTGATGTTACAGGCGAAACCCAGATAAAAATCCAACCAGGAAGTGCCGCATTTTTTGAAACCGCCTCATGCCAATGACTCCTTATATGGCTGTGAATGAGCTACGAATGAGCCTACGTTTTCCACGTATTCCCCAAAGTGTCTACAGCATTGTGACGTCTTTTTACGCATTTCCATTGAAGAATAGCCGTAAGGGACCATATATAGCAAGTGGTCACATGGTGTCTCCCGCAGAAAATCTTGCGTAAAATACTGAGGTAGCCATTTTTCCAATCGCTTCTTATGAGAAACCAATTGCCTCAACGGAAATATTATCGAATAGATATGTTAAAAACACCTTGAGGATGGATCCTAAACAACGTTTGCCGTGTTTCTGTCGATATTATGGAGTTAATTTTGAAAAACGTTCGGCGTTGTAGTGGTAGCATTTTCCGGTCGATTTCTCAGCCAAGCATGATGAACAAACGGGAGCTATTTCGCCTACAAAAATAATATTTTTGGAAAAAAGGAACATTTGCTATGTAACTGGGAGGCTCCTGAGTGAAAGCATCCGAAGTTCTTCAAAGGTAAATTATTTAATTTGGTTGCTTTTCTTATTTTTGTGAAAATGTTGCCTGCTGCCAGCAGAGCTAGCATACCATTATGCCATGATAACACATATTTTGAAAATCTGAGATGACAGTGTTGTTAACAAAAGGCTAAGCTTGTGTTTGAATATATTTATTTCATTTCATTTGCGATTTTCATGAATAGGAAAAGTTTCTAGGGGTATTTATGTCCGCTGCGTTATGCTAATTCGTTTGAGGCTATGATTACGATCCCGGATCCGGGATTGCTCGTCGCAAGAGGTTAACAATAAAAAATATTCTGTATCTTCAAAGTGGTAGGCATGTTGTTTAAATGAAATGATACAAACCCCCCCAAAATCTATTTTAATTCCAGCGTGTAAGGCAACAAAATAGGAAAAATGCCAAGGGGAGTGAATACTTTTGCAAGTCACTGTAAGTACTTTCCAACACTGTTTAATGGCTGTGATAGGAGAAAACTGAGGATGGATCAACAGCATTGTAGTTACTCCACAATACTAAACTAATTGACAAAGTGAAATGAGGGAAGCCTGTAGAGAACATCATTTTTTAACCTTTATTTAACTAGGCAAGTCAATTAAGAACAAATTCTAAAATAAAATGGCAGCGTACCACGGCAACACTGGGCCAATTGTGTGCCATTCTATGGGACTCGCAATTACAGTCAGATCTGATACAGTCTGGATTCAAACCAGGGACTGTAGTGACACCTCTTGCAGTTTGATGCAATGCCTTAGACCACTGCGCCACTCAGGAGCCCAACATGCATCCTGTTTGAAATTAGGCACTAAAAGTAAAACTGCAAAGAGATTAACTTCATGTCCCGAATAAAATGCATTATGTTTGTGGTAAATCCAACATATCACACCACTGTTTACCACTCTCCATATTTTCAAGTATGGTGGTGGCTGCATAATATTATGGGTATGTGTCATGCCCTGATCTGTTTCACCTGTCCTTGTGCTTGTCTCCACGCCCCTACAGGTGTTGCTCATCTTCCCCATTATTCCCTGGGTACCTAAACCTGTGTTCTCTGTTTGTCTGTTGCCGGTTCATCTTGTTTGTCAAGTCAACCAGTGGTTTGTCTCAGCTCCTGCTTTTCCCCAGTCTCTCTTTTTCTCGGCCTCCTGGTTTTGACCCTTTCCTGTCCTGACTCTGAGCCCGCCTGCCTGACCCTAAATCTGCCTGTAGTCCTGTGCCTTTGTTCCTACTCTTGATTACCGACCTCTGCCTGACCTGACCTGAACCTGACTGCCGTCCTGTACCCTTGCCCCACTACTCGTGTTATTGACCTCTGCCTGTCTTGACCTGTTGCTTGCCTGCCCCTGTTGCTGTAATAAACATTGTTACTTCAACACAGTCTGCATTTGAGTTTTACCTGAAACATGATAGTATGCTTGTCATCGGCAAGGACTGGGGAGTTTTTGGGGATAAAAAGGAATGCAATAGAGCTAAGCACAGCCAAAATCCTAGAGGAAAACCTGGTTCAGTCTGCTTTCCAACAGACAGTAGGAGACAAATTCACCTTTCAACAGGAAAATAACCTAAAACACATGGCCTAATCTACACTGGAGTTGCTTACTAAGACAACATTGAATTTTCTTGAGTAGCCTAAGTTTTGACTAAAATTGTCTTGAAAATCTATGTCAAGACTTGAAAAAGCTTGTCTAGCAATGACCAACTTGATGGAGCTTGAAGAAATTTTAAAAGAATAATGTGCAAATATTGTACAATCCAGGTTTGCAAAGCTCTTAGACACTTACTGAGAAAGACAGCTGTATTTGCTGCCACAGGTGATTCTAACATGTATTGACTCAGGGGTGTGAAGACTTATGTAAATGAGATATTTCTGTATTTCATTTTCGATATATCAGCCAAAATGTCTAAACATGTTTTCCCTTTCTCATTATGGGGTATTGCGTGTAGATTGAGGAAAATAAATCCATGTATTCAATTTTGAATTTACTCTGTAACACGTGGAATAAGTCAAGGGGTATCAATATTTTCTGAAGGCACTGTATGCCATTTAGAAGATGTTTTTACCCAAATCGACTAACAGTCATGCTTGCATAAATTATTTTACCCATGGTTGATCCCAGGAACTGAACCCACAATTCTGGCGTTGCAAGCGCCATGCTCTACAAACTGAGCTAAAGAGGATCACAGAACACATATTGAAGTGTTTCCAGTAATCTTTCTCGCAAACGTAAGCGGATAACACTCTGCCTGATCCTCAACTCAATTTACTCTCCTCTCCCATCTACATATGTACATATTATTTTAACACAAAGCTGGAGTCAAACTGGCTGGTCCTGTGAATATTGGAGTCAAGCTAATCTGGGAAATGATCATAACGGGTGGAATTTCATGAATAATTGTATCTCATAACAGAAAGAGACCCTGGGCTAAATAAATGATTTCCAAAAAGGCAGCACTGTACACGTCTAAAGCGGTTCCAAGACAAGCACCAGTTTGAACACTAACAAATGCATTGTTTGCCCAAACACCAGCTGAGCATCCGCTTTTCTCTCTGAGTAAATTGCTAGGGCATTGCACGAGGTCTCTGCTAACTCCCAACTATTCTGGTCAGTGTAAACACTCATGCCAGAGATTTTACTTTCCACTAAGGACTGTGATTTCCAAAACTAATTTGAAAGGTTTTCTTATTTTTTCCTCTGACTTTACTGCATGATCAAACAGAGTTTGATGACTAGAAAAATATTGATGGCTGGTATGCACACCATCCATATTCTTTTTTTGCCAGAGTTTGTCCCAGGTGCTTGATTTGTTCTACATAGCTTTAAAAATATACTTGGTCTCTGGAGTAGTCCAAGGACCACAATTGATTTCCATCCAGAGGCGCTGCAATGAGGCTGACCTAGTGCCTCTTAACAAGTGTATGTATATGGGGGTGTTGGGAAAAGCAGAAGACAAATTTACATTCTAACCAATGGGCAATAAAATATATATTCTAAGAACAAAGGGTGTTTCATTACAGAGTGGAATGCCGCTTCTCGATTGTTGATTGTTATAAACTCAGAAATTGAGTGGACACACTGATTTGTATACATATACGTTACAGTATATTCCAGGGGGTAATACCTTCCACTGCATGCCAAGATAAAAAAAACAGATAATTGCTAGATCTCGGCAACGCCCCCCTTCGCTTTGGTGCACGGAAACAACATGCATCTGCAGAGGTAGAAAAAAACAATCAATTTTTATAAGGGTTCAACCAATCAGCAATTGAAGAACGGTTTTCATAGTGTTTAGTAATATGATATGTAGCACTCTAACAATATGGCAAACAATGTGGATACCAGTCTAACTCGCCACCTCAGTGTTCTCAATAAAGCATGCAGAGGAGTGAAACTAAGCATCTCATTATGCAGTAAACTGATTTTGTGCATCACCTTTAGAGCTGGTAACTGCCTACCTCATGTATCATTTTAATTATTTCTTCCCTTCCTTGGGGAATGGGGCTGATGATAGGAACTTAATTAATGAGAAATAAAGGGGAGGGGGTGGCAAGACACCAGTTTTCTTTCAATGCTTTTCAGCACTCTCTTCCAGAGATGAGCCTCACTTAAAATAAACCCTTTCAATGCTTTTCAGCGCCGTCTTCCAGAGATGAGCCTCACTTAAAATAAACCCTTTCAGCTGGATGCAAAGGGATTTAACCAAATTCAGGGTGACAGGGTCACCTCTTTAGAGAAACAAGGGAACGATAGTGAGAAACAAAACAATGGTGTCATTTTTTTTTCATCTTGTCTCTTTCCTTCAATAAAGAGAAAAGAAAGGTTGGGTGTATAGGGAATTCTACAGGTGGGCCTCTTTAAACATAGCTGGTGTTTTAATCATACAAATATAAGATAAGAACATATGTAAGAATGTTACATCTATTATCAAAGGATGTCCTGAGGGAGACACAGCATGCGCACATTTAACAAAAAATATGTGTCTCCAGATCCTCAAAACGTTCTACAGCTACACCATCGAGAGCATCCTGAACGGTTGCATCACCAACTTGGTATTGCAACTGCTTGGCATCCGACCGTAAAGCGCTACAGAGTGTAGTGCATACGGCCCAATACGTCACTGGGGCCAAGCTTCCTGCCATCCAGGACCTATATACAAAGCGGTGTCAGAGGAAGGCCCAAAAGTCACCCAAGTCATAGACTGTTCTCTCTGTCGGAACACCAAGGTCCAAAAGGTCCAAAAGGCTCCTTAACAGCTTCTACCCCCAAGCCATAAGACTGCTGAACAATTCATCTAATGGACACCCAGACTTTATACATTGACACTCCCTTCCCCCTCTATATAGCCTCGTTATTGTTATTTTATTGTGTTATTTTTTATTACATGTTTTACTTTAGTTTATTTAGTAAATATTTTCATAACTCTATTTCTTGAACTGCATTGTTGGTTAATTAAGGGCTTGAAAGTAAGCATTTCACCTGTTGTATTCGGCGCATGTATCAAATACAATTTGATTTGATTTGACATGCACTCTCAACTGTGGGCCCTTATATAGACAGGTGTGTGCCTTTCCAAATCATGTCCAATCAATTGAATTTACCACAGCTGGACTCCTATCAGGTTGTAGAAACATCTCAAGGATGATCAACCGAAACAGGACGCACCTGAGCTCAATTTCAAGTCTCATAGCAAAGGGTCTGAATACTTATGTAAATAATATATTTCAGTTTTAAATATTAATATATTTGCACTTTGTCATTACAGGGTATTGTGTGCAGATTGATATATATTTAAATCTATGTTTAATCGATTTTAAAATAAGGCTGTAACATAAAATGTGGAAAAAGTCAAGTGGTCAGGAAATACTTTCGGACTGTACATTACGCTGTACATTACGTATTTTTAACCAGGTGCTGGAGAAAAGTTATAAAAACCCAGACCTAATGAAGATCTATGAGCGTAGTTAGCGGTGTGCAGATATTTTTACCTTTTGTTAAAAGATGCCTCTTCCACCAGACCCTCCTTCCCAAAGAAATTTGTCTAATTGTGTTTTGTAGAGAGAGAGAGAGAGAGAGAGAGAGAGAGAGAGAGAGAGAGAGAGAGAGAGAGAGAGAGAGAGAGAGAGAGAGAGAGAGAGAGAGAGAACAGTGGGTTCTGCCAGCAGGTAAGATGACTCCTCTCTGAGTTTCTTCCTGGGTGATGATTGCCTATCGGTGCAACCTCACAGCCCTCATCAAAGTCTCTGTCTGGGAGGCCAAATCATACTGTGACACCACCTAGCGACTCAACTGGTCTCTTTTTAGTCTATTACCTTGGAACAGATGAAAGAGACTGTGTGTGTGTTGGTGGCTGCGTGTGTGTTGGTGTCTGCATGTGTGTTGGTGTGTACGTGTGTGTTGGTGTGTACGTGTGTGTTGGTGTGTACATGTATTGCGGTGTGTATGTGTGTGTTGGTGTGTACGTGTGTGTTGGTGTGTACGTGTGTGTTGGTGTGTACGTTTGTGTTGGTGTGTACGTGTGTGTTGGTGCCTGCGTGTGTGTTGGTGTGTACGTGTGTGTTGGTGTGTACGTGTGTGTTGGTGCCTGCGTGCGCACGTGTGTGTTGCTGTGTATGTGTGTGTTGGTGTGTACGTGTGTGTTGGTGTGTACATGTATTGCGGTGTGTATGTGTGTGTTGGTGTGTACGTGTGTGTTGGTGTGTACGTGTGTGTTGGTGTGCACATGTGTGTTGGTGTGCACGTGTGTGTTGGTGTGTACGTGTGTGTTGGTGTGTACGTGTGTGTTGGTGTGCACGTGTGTGTTGGTGTGCACGGGTGTGTTGGTGTGCACGTGTGTGTTGGTGTGTACGTGTGTGTTGGTGTGCACGTGTGTGTTGGTGTGCACGTGTGTGTTGGTGTGCACGTGTGTGTTGGTGTGTACATGTATTGCGGTGTGTATGTGTGTGTTGGTGTGCATGTGTGTGTTGGTGTATGTGTGTGTTGGTGTGTATGTGTGTGTTGGTATGTATGTGTGTGTTGGTGTGTACGTGTGTGTTGGTGTGCACGTGTGTGTTGGTGTGTACGTGTGTATTGGTGTGTACGTGTGTGTTGGTGTGTACGTGTGTGTTGGTGTGTGTGTGTGTGTTGGTGTGTACATGTATTGCGGTGTGTATGTGTGTGTTGGTGTGTACGTGTGTGTTGGTGTGTACGTGTGTGTTGGTGTGTACGTGTGTGTTGGTGTGTACGTGTGTGTTGGTGTGTACGTGTGTGTTGGTGTGCACGTGTGTGTTGGTGTGTATGTGTGTGTTGGTGTGTACATGTATTGTGGTGTGTATGTGTGTGTTGGTGTGCATGTGTGTGTTGGTGTGTGTGTGTGTTGGTGTGTATGTGTGTGTTGGTGTGTATGTGTGTGTGTTGGTGTGTACGTGTGTGTTGGTGTGCACGTGTGTGTTGGTGTGCACGTGTGTGTTGGTGTGTACGTGTGTGTTGGTGTGTACGTGTGTATTGGTGTGTACGTGTGTACGTGTGTGTTGGTGTGTGTGTGTGTTGGTGTGTACATGTATTGCGGTGTGTATGTGTGTTGGTGTGTACGTGTGTGTTGGTGTGTACGTGTGTGTTGGTGTGTACGTGTGTGTTGGTGTGTATGTGTGTGTTGGTGTGTACATGTATTGTGGTGTGTATGTGTGTGTTGGTGTTTATGTGTGTGTTGGTGTGTATGTGTGTGTTGGCGTGTACGTGTGTTGGTGTGTACATGTGTGTTGGTGCCTACGTGTGTGTTGGTGTGCATGTGTGTATGTGTGTTGGTGTGCACGTGTGTGTTGGCGCCTACGTGTGTGTTGGCGCCTACGTGTGTGTTGGCGCCTACGTGTGTGTTGGTGTGTACGTGTGTGTTGGTGTGTATGTGTGTGTTGGTGTGTACGTGTGTGTTGGTGTGTACGTGTGTGTACGTGTGTGTTGGTGTGTATGTGTGTGTTGGTGTGTACGTGTGTGTTGGTGTGTACGTGTGTGTACATGTGTGTTGGTGTGTATGTGTGTGTTGGTGTGTTTTTATCATCTGTCCCATTGAGATATAAATTCACTATAATCACCAGATTCCTAGAGTTAACCATTAGTTTTTCTGCTTCAGTGGCTCACTGGAACTTTAATATGCCCTGCGTATCACAGAATGTATTGAATATCAACATTCACCATTCATGTCACATGTGGGTCCATGAAGCACTGATGCACAATGTGCAGTGCTATGGTTAAAGCCCACTCCAGAGGTCTCCCATAGGGGACTGGGGGAGAAGTAAAGCAACTTTACATGTAAGCCCAGTGAGGTTCTCTGTTATTTCAAGCCCCATGGCAAAAATGTGAGTTGGGTAAGCAGCAGTGTTCTGGATGGGATTGTCCGTGCTGTTCACTGCAGAGGTGTGAAGCTGATGAAATATTGATGTTCCAGGCTTTGTTCCTGACCTGGGCCAACTGGGTATAGCCTTTATGTGTCAGAAAACATCAGGCAATCATTAGGGCAGCCCTGTCATGACTGGGCACAGGTTCAATTCCCAGCTGGGGTCCTTCAGCACCTGGGTCCTTCAGGGATGGCTCAGTGGGTCTGATTCATAGAAAGCTGGAGAAATACAGGTTTAAAATGTACTCATAACTAGACTTTCAGTCTGATGAACACAACGTAATGTGTTAACTGGGTTAATTGCTAACATAAGTAGTGTTTGGTTCATCTATTTCAACTCTGGCCAATCACTTCCACCGACAATTTTTTCAGTTTGTGAATACATTTTAATTGATGCTCCGTGTTGACCCAAAACCTACACTGGAATATGAAAATAGTACAGGACTTGGTTACTAGGTTTATACTGGTTGTATTAGTCAGATATTCATTATAGTATTAATTTAGGGTAAATCATCATAGCTAAAGCAAGTCAGCTTACAAATGTATTCAGAATCAAATATAGTAGGGAGGAAACTAATGCATACTGCCTTAGGGCTGAAAGACTCAAATATTAGAGAAATGTTAACTTTCCAAGGGATTGGAATAGGCTCTTTTTTTCCTATTAAGACTTAAAACGTTTCCTTTGTCCATGCTTTAGCACTGTGTTGGATGGATGCTTCAGAGTATGCTTCTCAGTACTCGAACCAAACCACATTATCCTGCACTCACAGCCTTATGCATTTTTTGGTCCATCTAAAAGCTATGACGCTATAAATTCACATTTTAAATCTTCTCTGCATTACATCAAAGCTGAAACACATCTAATGCTTTCCTTAATATGGATTATTCCGACTTTCCTCGAGTGCAGAGGGAGGCAAGAGAGGCTGAGAGGAAGTGGTGATGGGTCAGAGAACGGTGGTCATATACGGGTCATGCTTTGATCAGAGGGCAAACTGCATTATGGGTATCACAGTAGTTGTCAAAGTCCATTTGCACTTTCCCCTCGTCTTTCCTTCCCTTCGCTAGAGCTACTTAACTTCAATCGACCTCAGAACCCTTTGATTTTCTGTGATGGCGTCATCCCTTGAGTTCACATGCCAAAAAAGTGGTAGGCCTTGGGAGAGTGCATCTTCCCCACAAAAAGATGAATGGATCCTCAGAGCAAGTACACTACCCAGCTAGAAAGCCCATAGTCATAATTAGTGAGAGTTTGGTTGATTTGAATGTCCCTCCCCAAGCACTCGTGTATTTGGGCTCTTGTTACAATTCTGTGGGATTTTCACAAATCTGTTCTGACTGAAACTAGTCAATTATTTCCCGTGAGAGAAATCAAATGACCTCATGTGATCATGTATGTGATCATGTTTTAGCCAATTATGTCAAATTGTTTTTACTTCATTTTCCAGACCTTGAAAAACATTTCTGTCTCTCACTTTCTCTTCATCAACAATGGTCACATGTTGTCATAACCTCCAGCACTGGTAGGAAGTTGTATCCAATTAGATATGCCAGATGACAGAAGCTTTGGAGGGTGAGCCAAAGTCTGGAGCATACCAAGTAGACTGCAAACTGCTTCAACTGGATTAGAATGCCTTTGGGATTTTTTAGATGTGTAATCAATAGTGCACACTGAATAGCAGGGGGAAAATCCAGCTGCAAATTAATTCAGCATGCTGTTTTCAATGGTTATTGACTGATTGAACAGCTGCCTCTAGTTTAGCCCTGACTCCTGCCCTCACGGCCTTAGAAGAAAAAACACCAAGTAAGGAGAACAGTCTCTCAATGCTAAAACACGGAGGTGAGATTCCTACTATCCTCTCTAATGGTCTCATCACCATCCTCTACGGACTACCAGTTAACACAAACACCTTAATTCGAAACCAGATCCACCCATCCCCTGGCGAGGGACATTTGTGTGCCAGCATCTGAAAAGCACTTTCGTTGTCCAGACACTACCGGAAGAAATCTGGCTCCATGTGTCCCAGCTCTTCCCACTTCCCTATAGTGTTCAATGAATACGAGTCAGAAACAACTGAAATCACTTAGTACTTTCTTACATGATCATAAACAAAAAAATATAATTTCTCTCTAATGCCATTTGTCATGTTCTTTTAATTCGTAAGTAAGTCTAAGCCGTGGGAGGGTCTTATATCTCCTATCTCTTATAGACATATTTCCCGAGTTTCTTATATCTCCTATCTCTATTTTTTTACACATATTTAACCCTTTTTTGGGGGTAGACACGCTACAAATAGAAGTTGGCACATCGACGGTACCGACTTCAGACGAGTCCTCTGATACTTGTGGGGGTCGTAGAGAAAAACGAATACCATCGTGTTCGTGAGAGTCTCCCCTTTCTATGGAGTACCACAGTATGAGTCATAATACCCATAAAACCTCGTTTTCAAACAAGGAAATGGTTCCGATAATTTTCCCACCAATATTTTTAAACATCCAATGGAAGAAACAGATATCTCTAGTTTAAATTGACAGATTTTGATGGGGATTTTATTATTATGCACCGGTGCGTCAATCGACTCTAAGGGGTTTTAATGTCCTTCTTCATCTCATGCATCTGAAATGATGCTGACATCCCAATGTACATCTAATATGAGTTCAACTTTATAATATATGGTGAAAAAGCCTTCCATGATTCTTTATAACATTTCCCAACATTTAGTTGCATTACTTTTAATTCCATACATGAAGACAACGTATCGTTCAAAGGTTTTCCCAGGTCACAGTGAAGAGTAAAAATAAGCTGACTTGAAAGCTACACTTTCTTCTAAGTGATATGCCTGTTGGACGCCATTGTGTCAGACTTGAAAAGAAAGCAAACTCACAGAGACCCATAGTACATGTAGGTCAGGATTATGACATGAACCTTTCTGTGGTAGACATTAGATTGTCAAGAGACCCAGAGGGGAACAGTTAGGTAAAAAGCGTTTTCTTTTCAGACAGCCCTATATAACACTGTACTGGTGTCTGTCAGCGAAGGAACACCTTTCCCTTAGAGAGAATCATCCTTCCTTTGCCAAGATGAAATATTAATGCAGAGAAGTAGGCTAATTCAAGCCAGCATGATATTTCAGGTAGGTTACCATGAAACTGAGTGAGTTAGAGAGAGAAAGAGAGAAACAGACACAGAGAAGGTAGGTGAGAGGCAGCCATTCTTATACGTTCTTTGTTAAGCATTAAATATTTAAACTTGTCTAATTAGATTCTATTTCTGGTGCCTGTTAGAGAACGAGACAGTCTGGTCCATTATGGTCACAACTGCACCGCAAATAAAGGGGCTTGAACATTGTCACCTCTTGTAAGTTAAACAAGATCTGCTAAATACGTGTGCCTCAATCGATTTAGAATATATTTACAACCAGGTTTTAATGGAAGAAAGCTTACATAAGAGTCCCACTCAGCAGTTCTAACTTAGTTATTGTCTGGTTTAAGATGAAATGCAAGGCTACAAGGAATTTCACAATATCCACATGCTAACTGTTCCTTTAGAAGAGAACACTGATGTTACAGTCCACCTGTTCCAAAACAACTGCTTGTTTTGTAGCAGTGTCTCCTAAAACAACACTGCTGTGTCATCTTCATGTGTGTCTTACCATCTCAAACATTCCTAGAGTTTCTGTATAGAAGGAGACAAGTGTCACATCAATTTATTGAAGTTTTCAGTATGGTAAGCACTTCATCCGGCTGAAAGGACTTTACTCTGCAAAGCACGTCCCACTCGTTGAAGGGGAGAGTGACAGTTGCTGTCACTTTGCTTTGACTGTGTTCTTCTCCTGAAATATGGCAAACTTTAGTCCAAGAGCTCCATCATACTGCTCACCAAAAAAATTACATCAAAAGACCACTCGCATTTTAACATCTAAAATACATGTGCATGGAAAAGTATCTAGATTAACAAATGTCTTGGGTGTTAAAGGAATACTTCAGGCCCTTTATCTTCCTCCCCAGAGTCAGATGAACTTGTGGATACCATTTTTATGTCTCTGCATGCAGTTTGAAAGAAGTTGATAACTAGCGTTAGCACAATGCCTGGAAGTCTATGGTAACTGCTAGCATGCTAGTAGATACCATGACTTCCAGTCATTGTGCTAATGCTAGTTAGCATTGGCTCACAAAACTACCTCCAATTTCCTTCATACTGGATGCAGAGACATAAAAAGGGTGTCCATGAGTTCATCTGACTGGGGAAGTAGATAAAGCGCTTCATTGCCAAAATATTTGTTTATTTAACTAGGCAAGTTAGTTATGACCAAATTCTTATTTTCAATGATGGCCTAGAAACAGTGGGTTAACTGCCTTGTTCAGGGGCAGAAAAATAGATTTGTACCTTGGGGATTTGAACTTACAACCTTTTGGTTACTAGTCCAACAATATAACCACTAGGCTACGCTGCCACCCCTCACTCAGTTTCAAAATCCCAAAGTAGTCCTTTAAATGAATCTACAGAAATGTTTCAGGTTCTCATATAAAGCTATCTAATGACATTATAAAGATCATGTCTTTGAAGACAATGGAAATGTTACTAAGTATTTTAAGTAAAGCTGCAATTCACTGTCTGGTGTTATACTCAACAGAGAGTGTTAAGGAGTGACTACTGTATCTATGTTTCCGAAAGGTCAGAGAGACTAAACTCCCAAACTTCATGACAGTCGCATGTTCAACAAAAGCAGAGAGGTAATCCTTATTTTTCGATTCAATCCCTTTCTATTATTCCCACTGTGTGAATCAATAAGAGATCAGTGTCCTTCAGCATACACAGATGTGTGTGTGTGTGTGTTTGTGTGTCAGCACGTAAATGCATTTGTATCCCCTGTGATTTGCAGAGACGCAATGATCAGACTGGGTGAGAGGATATGGGTGTGAGCATTCCTTAAGTCGCAGTAATATGTGTAATCAATCACCTTATTCGCCTTATTCGCTCCTCCAGCCCTCCTGTCTACTTTGCAGAGCAAGGAATCAATGCACTGCATTTAGTAATATCCTTGGATTATTGACTTGCGCTTTGACTAACAGCGGAGCGTGATCGCATTGGCTTTATACCACAAAGTACACGTCAACAGGCGTCACAATCAATGGCAGGGTTACTGCTGATTGAGTTCGAAACCCCTTTGTGTTGGAAACAGAAAACGGAAACAGATTGTATTCATACACACACATAAACTCAGCAAAAAGGACCCTGTTTTTCAAAGAAAATGTGTAAAAGTCCTAATAACTTCACAGTTCTTCATTGTATAGGGTTTAAATACTGTTTCCCATGCTTCAATGAACCATAAACAATTGATGAACATGCACCTGTGGAAAGGTCGCTAAGAAAGTAACAGCTTACAGATGGTAGGCAATTAAGGTCACAGTTATGAAAACTTATGACACTAAAGAGGCCTTTCTACTGACCCTGAAAAACACCAATACAAAGATGCCCAGGGTGCCTGCTCATCTGTGTGAACGTGCCTTAGACAAAACATTTTTGTAACTGTGAAACATTTTTGTAACTGTGAAACATTTTTCACAGTTATTTAACCAGGTAGGCTAGTTGAGAACAAGTTCTCATTTCCAACTGCTACCTGGCCAGGATAAAGGAAAGCAGTTCGACACATACAACAACACAGAGTTACACCTGGAATTATCAAACATGCAGTCAATAATACAGTAGAAAAAGTCTATATACAGTATGTCCAAATGAGGTAGGATAAGGGAGGTAAGGCAATAAATAGGCTATGGTGGTGAAGCAATTACAATATAGGAATTAAACACTGGAATGGTAAATGTGCAGAATATACAGTGACTTGTGAAAGTATTCGGCCCCCTTGAACTTTGCGACCTTTTGCCACATTTCAGGCTTCAAACATAAAGATATAAAACTGTATTTTTTTGTGAAGAATCAACAACAAGTGGGACACAATCATGAAGTGGAACGACATTTATTGGATATTTCAAACTTTTTTAACGAATCAAAAACTGAAAAATTGGGCGTGCAAAATTATTCAGCCCCTTTACTTTCAGTGCAGCAAACTCTCTACAGAAGTTCAGTGAGGATCTCTGAATGATCCAATGTTGACCTAAATGACTAATGATGATAAATACAATCCACCTGTGTGTAATCAAGTCTCCGTATAAATGCACCTGCACTGTGATAGTCTCAGAGGTCCGTTAAAAGCGCAGAGAGCATCATGAAGAACAAGGAACACACCAGGCAGGTCCGAGATACTGTTGTGAAGAAGTTTAAAGCCGGATTTGGATACAAAAAGATTTCCCAAGCTTTAAACATCCCAAGGAGCACTGTGCAAGCGATAATATTGAAATGGAAGGAGTATCAGACCACTGCAAATCTACCAAGACCTGGCCGTCCCTCTAAACTTTCAGCTCATACAAGGAGAAGACTGATCAGAGATGCAGCCAAGAGGCCCATGATCACTCTGGATGAACTGCAGAGATCTACAGCTGAGGTGGGAGACTCTGTCCATAGGACAACAATCAGTCGTATATTGCACAAATCTGGCCTTTATGGAAGAGTGGCAAGAAGAAAGCCATTTCTTAAAGATATCCATAAAAAGTGTCGTTTAAAGTTTGCCACAAGCCACCTGGGAGACACACCAAACATGTGGAAGAAGGTGCTCTGGTCAGATGAAACCAAAATTGAACTTTTTGGCAACAATGCAAAACGTTATGTTTGGCGTAAAAGCAACACAGCTCATCACCCTGAACACACCATCCCCACTGTCAAACATGGTGGTGGCAGCATCATGGTTTGGGCCTGCTTTTCTTCAGCAGGGACAGGGAAGATGGTTAAAATTGATGGGAAGATGGATGGAGCCAACTACAGGACCACTCTGAAGGAGTCTGCAAAAGACCTGAGACTGGGACGGAGATTTGTCTTCCAACAAGACAATGATCCAAAACATAAAGCAAAATCTACAATGGAATGGTTCAAAAATAAACATATCCAGGTGTTAGAATGGCCAAGTCAAAGTCCAGACCTGAATCCAATCGAGAATCTGTGGAAAGAACTGAAAACTGCTGTTCACAAATGCTCTCCATCCAACCTCACTGAGCTCGAGCTGTTTTGCAAGGAGGAATGGGAAAAAATGTCAGTCTCTCTATGTGCAAAACTGATAGAGACATACCCCAAGCGACTTACAGCTGTAATCGCAGCAAAAGGTGGCGCTACAAAGTATTAACTTAAGGGGGCTGAATAATTTTGCACGCCCAATATTTCAGTTTTTGATTTGTTAAAAAAGTTTGAAATATCCAATAAATGTCGTTCCACTTCATGATTGTGTCCCACTTGTTGTTGATTCTTCACAAAAAATACAGTTTTATATCATTATGTTTGAAGCCTGAAATGTGGCAAAAGGTCGCAAGGTTCAAGGGGGCCGAATACTTTCGCAAGGCACTGTATGAATGTGCATGTAGAGATACAAGGGTGCAAAGGAGCAAGATAAATCAAATAAAATACAGTATGGGGATGAGGTAGTTGGATGGGCTGTTTACAGATGGGCACAGGTACAGTGATCTATGAACTGCTCTGACAGCTGGTGCTTAAAGCTAGTGAGGGAGATATGAGTCTCCAGCTTCAGTGATTTTTGCAGTTCGTTCCAGTTATTTGCAGTAGAGAACTGAAAGGAAAGGAAGCACTGGCTTTGGGGGTCACCAGTGAGATATACCTGCTGGAGCGCGTGCTACGGGTGGGTGCTGCTATGGTGGCCAGTGAACTGAGATAATGGGGGGCTTTACCTGGCAGAGACTTGGAAATGACCTAGAGCCAGTGGGTTTGGCGATGAGAATGAAGCGAGGGCTAGCCAACGAGAGTGTACAGGTCGCAGTGGTGGGTAGTATATGGTGACAAAACGGATGGAACTTTGATACACTGCATCCAATTTGTTGAGTAGAGTGTTGGAGGCTATTTTATAAATGACATCGCTGAAGTCGAGGATCGGTAGGATGGTCAATTTTACAAGGGTATGTTTGGCAGCATGAGTGAAGGATGCTTTGTTGCGAATTTGTAGTTGTCCACATATTCTAAGTCAGAACCGTCCAGAGTAGTGATGCTGGACGGGCAGGCATGTGCTGGCAGCGATCGGTTGAAGAGCATGTATTTAGTTTTACTTGCATTTGAGAGCAGTTGGAGGCCACGGAAGGTAAGTTGTATGGCATTGAAGCTCGTCTGGAGGAGGGTTAACACACTGTCCAAAGAAGGGCCAGAGGTATACTGAGTGGTGTCGTCTGCATAGAGGTGGATCAGAGAATAACCAGCAGCAAGAGCGACATCATTGATGTATACAGAGAATAGAGTCGGCCCAAGAATTGAACCCTGTGGCACCCCCATAGAGACTGCCAGAGGTCCGGACAACAGGCCCTCCGATTTGACACACTGAACCTTTTTAAAGTAGTTGGTGAACCAAGCAAGGCAATCATTTGAGAAACCAAGGCTGTTGAGTCTGCTGATAAGAATGTGGTGATTGACAGAGTCAAAAGCCTTTGCCAGGTCGATGAATATGGCTGCACAGAAATGTCTCGCATCGATGGCGGTGATGATATCGTTTAGGACCTTGAGCGTGGCTGAGGTGCACACATGACCAGCATGCTGCAAGGAGGCATGAGGACTGCAAATGTGGCCAGGGAAATAAGTTGCAATGTCCATACTGTCAGACGCCTAGACAACGCTACAGGGAGACAGACAGCTGATCATCTGATTGTCACAAACACAGACAATAGGCTGAGAGAGGCTGGACTGAGGGCTTGTTGGCCTGTTGTAAGTCAATGATCATTACACTGAGGCCTGTACTCTGAAGCGGGATCGATTTGGAGATGGAGGGTCCATCATGGTCTGGGCCATCATCGGACTGAGCTTGTTGTCATTGCAGGCAATCTCAACGCTGTGCTTTACAGGAAACACATCCTCCTTCCTCATGTGTACCCTTCCTGCAGGCTCATCCTGACATGACCTTCCAGCATGACAATGCCACCAGCCATACTGCTCATTCTGTGCGTCATTTCCTGCAAGACAGGAATGTCAGTGTTCTGCCATGGCCAGCGAAGAGCCCGGATCTCAGTCATATTGAGCACATCTGGGACCTGTTGGATCGGAGGGTGAGGGCTAGGGCCATTCCCCCCAGTAATGTCCGGGAACTTGCAGGTAACTTGGTGGAAGAGTGTGTTAACATCTCAAAGCAAGAACTGGCAAATCTGGCGCAGTCCATGAGGAGATGCACCGCAGTACTTAATGCAGCTGGTGGCCACACCTGATACTGATTGTTACTTTGATTTGATTTTGACACATTATTCAATTTCTGTTAGTCACATGTCTGTGGAACTTGTTTAGTGTACGTCTCAGTTGTTGAATCTTGTTATGTTCATCCAAATATTTACACGTTAACTTTGCTGAAAATAAATGCAGTTGACAGTGATAGGACATTTGTTTCTGAGTTTACATATACACACAGAGGCACACACACACAGACACAAATACACAGACATTTAATTGTTCATTTCCATAGGTGTCTACACAACTCAGTTAATCTTCAGCGTGAGTATTTTATACAACAGTATACCATCATTCAATGTTTACAGAAATAGATGCTGTATAATCAACCAACTAGATATTGATGCACTGAATGCTTTTCCAGGCAGAGGGTTAGAACTAATACAGCAGACAGGTAACCTTAGAATGCACAGGGCTTTTTCATCACAACTCCAGGAGCCTGTGAAAGCAATAACACAGAAAGGTCACCGGGCCTTAGCAGTGTTGAAAAGACGCATCAGACAGCCTACATCTATATTTTGCACATCACAAGTAAGGGATGTGGGTCCAAATCCAAAATGACTCTGGCATATCCACACAACTTGAAAGAAACATGGATAAGATCCACAGTGAGAGAAGGGTAGATAAACGTGGGTAAGATCCAGTGAGAGAAGATAAAATCCACAAGGGTGTATAAACTTGGGTAAGATCCACAGTGAGAGAAGGGTCGATAAATGTGGGTAAAAGAGAGTCCTAGCCTCAAGAAAATCTCCACATCCCACAAGGGCAAGGGTTGTCATGACTACCGTGTGGAAAGTTAAACAAATTCAGGAGAGTTCATCGAAGCAAACCCTCTCCCTTCTGCACAGGCACTTGATTTCAACTCCACTATACATTCAAACAATGTGTTAAATGGATACAATGAGAGCACAATAAGAAACCATTGGCACTGAGGGTTAGAGTTGACCTTTCGTCTTGAGTTTAGCCTTGTGCTGTTGTTATTACTGAATTATACTTCAGCATATGCTTCATATCTGAGGCATTTGGTTTACTGTAGAAGCAACATATTAATGTTTCCTGTGTGCAGTATTAATTAGGAAAATTATTGAAGGAGGGAACACTGTGTCCTAGTACAGCACGTACAGTGTGTGTTGTTTTCTTTTGACTGTGACAACTGGGTTAATATACCAATCAGCAGAAATATCACCGGTCCACTATGGGCTAGAATCACATAACATTCAGGACATTCTGACATCTGCTTGAACGTTACAATCAAAGTTTTATTTATTATTTATTTCACCTTTATTTAACCAGGTAGGCCAGTTGAGAACACCTTTATTTAACCAGGTAGGCTAGTTGAGAACACCTTTATTTAACCAGGTAGGCCAGTTGAGAACACCTTTATTTAACCAGGTAGGCTAGTTGAGAACACCTTTATTTAACCAGGTAGGCTAGTTGAGAACACCTTTATTTAACCAGGTAGGCTAGTTGAGAACACCTTTATTTAACCAGGCAGGCTAGTTGAGAACACCTTTATTTAACCAGGTAGGCCAGTTGAGAACACCTTTATTTAACCAGGTAGGCTAGTTGAGAACACCTTTATTTAACCAGGTAGGCTAGTTGAGAACACCTTTATTTAACCAGGTAGGCTAGTTGAGAACACCTTTATTTAACCAGGTAGGCTAGTTGAGAACACCTTTATTTAACCAGGTAGGCTAGTTGAGAACACCTTTATTTAACCAGGTAGGCTAGTTGAGAACACCTTTATTTAACCAGGTAGGCCAGTTGAGAACAAGTTCTCATTTACAACTGCAACCTGGCCAAGATAAAGCAAAGCAGTGCGACAAAAACAACACAGTTACATACAGAGTTACACATAAGTTCTCTACCGTGTGACTAGAGTTGCACAATTCTCGTAACTTTCCCCAAATTCCCTGGTTTTCCAGATATTCTGGTTGGAAGACTTCGGATTTCCTGTATATTCACTTTTGATTCGAGGAATCCTTCAAACGGAAACCTTGGGAATTTGGTGGAAAATGACCAGAATTCTGCAAAATTTGAGTTATTGTTGACGTACATGGGAAGACAGATCCAATCAAACACTAAAAGAGAATCATATTCAACCATCAGAAGGTATCTGTTCACATAATACACAGCAGTCTGTCTGTCAACAGCAACACAGAAATATCTCTCGGAACAAGACAAATGTGTTGCTGATGATAAAAATGGCCATTCAGCTTAAGCAAGAGGTACACATTTGTCAGTTTGAGAAGACAGACATACAGCTGTAAAACTATGTTACAGGTTCAAGTTCATACACTTAGAAATTGAAGACACGTTTTCAGGGAACGAATGTGGAGGCTCTCATATCTCTTCACTGACAAAGATCTATTCTGTCCTACAACAAAGCAATTCTTATCTAACGCCATCTTCCAGTACAGAGACATTCATTTGTCACTGGATACAAGAGACAGAGCTCTATAGTGCGACTATTTTAATCGCATATGCACCTAAATATTTAGCTGTGTGTCAATGGTGTATTGGAGGCAAAGTCAGGTGCAGGAGAGAAGAGTATAATGAACAGGCACACTTTTATTAAAGTTCCAAAAAGGAGAGCACTACATAAATCAAACACGCTCAAAAAACGGAACAGAAAAGTAAAGCGCGTAAACTAACACCACATAACATGAAACAATTACACACAAAACATGATGGGAAACAGAGGGTTAAATACAAGTAGATTGATTGGGGAAATGAGTATGGGTATGGAAACAGGACAAGACAAATGGATATATGAAAAATGGAGTGGTGATGGCTAGAAAGCCGGTGACTTCAATCGCTGAGCGCCGCCGAACAAGGGGAGGAGCCGACTTTGGCGGAAGAAGTGACAGTACCCCCCTTCCTTGACGCGCAGGGTGATCCAGCCGGCGACGGTGAAACTCCCGCAGCATTTCAGGATCCAAAACATCTGCAACCGGAACCCAGCACCTCTCCTCTGGTCCGTACCCCTCCCACTCCACGAGGTACTGAAGGCCCCCACCCGATGCCTCGAATCCAGGATGGAACGAACAATGTACGCCGGGGCCCCTCGATGTCCAAAGGGGGCGGAGGGACCTCCCACACCTCAGATTCCTGGAGCGGACCAGCCACCACCGGCCTGAGGAGAGACACATGGAACGAGGGGTTAATACAATAATCAGAGGGAAGCTGTAATCTATAACATACCTCGTTCACCCTCCTCAGGACTTTAAATGGCCCCACAAACCGCGGACCCAGTATCTGGCAGGGCAGGCAGAGGGGCAGGTTACAGGTCAAGAGCCAGACCCAGTCCCCCGGTGCGAACACCAGGGTCAAGAGAACACCAGGATAAGAGGTAGCGGGTAACTGTACTTCACCGTGATTTGAATGAGACCTGTGTAGTCAATGCACGGGCGTAAACGTCCATCCTACTTCACAAAAAAGAAACTGGAGGAGGCGGGTGAAGTAGAGGGCCGAATGCACCCCTGACGCAGGGATTCAAAGACATATGTATCCATAGCCACCGTCTACGCTTGTGACAGGGGATACACGTGACTGCTCGGAAACGCAGTGTCTGTCAGGAGATTTATCTCACAAACCCCACGTCGTTGAGGTGGTAATTGAACAGCATTCTTTTTACAGAAGGCGAGAGCCAAATCGGCGTATTCTGGGGGGACCTGGTCTGGACTTTCCACCATGGTAGCACCAACAGAATCCCCTACACATCTCCCTGAGCACTCTCGCGACCACCCCATGAGGGCCCTCTGTTGGGGTTATGCAGAGCCAACCAAGGAAGGCCTAGTACCACAGGAAATGCAGGAGAGTCAATGAGAAAGAGACTGATTCTCTCCTCATGATTCTCCTGCATAACCGTGGCCAAGGAGATGGTGGCCTCCTTTATTAGCCCGGACCCTAATGGTCGACTATCTAGAGCGTGCACAGGGATGGGTCTAACTATAGGAAAAATAGGGATCCCTAACCTAATGGCTAATGCTCTGTCGATAAAATTCCCACTTGCGCCTGAATCGACGAGCGCCTTATGCTGGGAATGTGGGGAAAACTTAGGGAAACAAACAGGCACATACAGTTGATCAACAGAGGACTCTGGATGAGTGTGGTGCAAACTCACCTGGGGTGACGCCAGAGTGCCCGCCTGTTGCCTCGACTCACAGAGGAACCAACACGGCACCGACCGGAAGTGTGTCCTATGCGGCCACAGATGGTGCATGTGATCAAATCAAATCAAATGTATTTATATAGCCCTTCGTACATCAGCTGATATCTCAAAGTGCTGTACAGAAACCCAGCCTAAAACCCCAAACAGCAAGCAATGCAGGTGTAGAAGCACGGTGGCTAGGAAAAACTCCCTAGAAAGGCCAAAACCTAGGAAGAAACCTAGAGAGGAACCAGGCTATGTGGGGTGGCCAGTCCTCTTCTGGCTGTGCCGGGTGGAGATTATAACAGAACATGGCCAAGATGTTTAAATGTTCATAAATGACCAGCATGGTCGAATAATAATAAGGCAGAACAGTTGAAACTGGAGCAGCAGCACAGTCAGGTGGAAGTTGAAACTGGAGCAGCAGCATGGCCAGGTGGACTGGGGACAGCAAGGAGTCATCATGTCAAGTAGTCCTGGGGCATGGTCCTAGGGCTCAGGTCAGTTGAAACTGGAACAGCAGCATGGCCAGGTGGACTGGGGACAGCAAGGAGTCATCATGTCAGGTAGTCCTGGGGCATGGTCCTAGGGCTCAGGTCCTCCGAGAGAGAGAAAGAAAGAGAGAAGGAGAGAATTAGAGATCGCACACTTAGATTCACACAGGACACCGAATAGGACAGGAGAAGTACTCCAGATATAACAAACTGACCCCAGCCCCCCGACACATAAACTACTGCAGAATAAATACTGGAGGCTGAGACAGGAGGGGTCAGGAGACACTGTGGCCCCATCCGAGGACACCCCCAGACAGGGCCAAACAGGAAGGATATAACCCCACCCACTTTGCCAAAGCACAGCCCCCACACCACTAGAGGGATATCTTCAACCACCAACTTACCATCCTGAGACAAGGCTGAGTATAGCCCACAAAGATCTCCGCCACGGCACAACCCAAGGGGGGGTCGCCAACCCAGACAGGATGACCACAACAGTGAATCAACCCACTCAGGTGACGCACCCCCCCCAGGGACGGCATGAGAGAGCCCCAGCAAGCCAGTGACTCAGCCCCTGTAATAGGGTTAGAGGCAGAGAATCCCAGTGGAAAGAGGGGAACCGGCCAGGCAGAGACAGCAAGGGCGGTTCGTTGCTCCAGAGCCTTTCCGTTCACCTTCCCACTCCTGGGTCAGACTACACTCAATCATATGCCCATATGACCCACTGAAGAGATGAGTCTTCAGTAAAGACTTAAAGGTTGAGACCGAGTTTGCGTCTCTGACATGGGTAGGCAGACCGTTCCATAAAAATGGAGCTCTATAGGAGAAAGCCCTGCCTCCAGCTGTTTGCTTAGAAATTCTAGGGACAATTAGGAGGCCTGCGTCTTGTGACCGTAGCGTACGTGTAGGTATGTACGGCAGGACCAAATCAGAGAGATAGGTAGGAGCAAGCCCATGTAATGCTTTGTAGGTTAGCAGTAAAACCTTGAAATCAGCCCTTGCTTTGACAGGAAGCCAGTGTAGAGAGGCTAGCACTGGAGTAATATGATAACATTTTTGGGTTCTAGTCAGGATTCTAGCAGCCGTATTTAGCACTAACTGAAGTTTATTTAGTGCTTTATCCGGGTAGCCGGAAAATAGAGCATTGCAGTAGTCTAACCTAGAAGTGACAAAAGCATGGATAAATTTTTCTGCATCATTTTTGGACAGAAAGTTTCTGATTTTTGCAATGTTACGTAGATGGAAAAAAGCTGTCCTTGAAATGGTCTTGATATGTTCTTGGCTCTGGTGATGGCTCCTCCAGTCTCCCTATGAGCAGCCCCTCCTCACTCCATGGGCACCGGAGCGGGGTGCTGGATGTTGGAACCGACAGAGCCCCCTCTGGACGTCCGCGGGTGACCAGCAGGTTATCCAACCGGAAGACAAATCCACCAGTTGGTCAAAGGAAATGGTGGCATCCCTGCAGGCCAGGTCACGTTGGACATCCTCTCGTATGCTACATCGATAATGGTCGATGAGGGCCCTGTCGTTCCAGCCTGCTCCGGCGGCCAAGGTCCGTAATTCCAGGGTGAAGCCCTGGGCGCTCCTCGTCCCCTGTCTCAAATGGAAGAGCCACTCCCCCGCCGCTCTGCCCTCAGGTGGATGGTCGAAGACGGCCATGAAGCGATGGGTGAACTCCTCGAAGTGGTCTGGCGCCGTGTCTCTCCACACGGCGTTTGCCCACTCCAGCGCTCTTCCTGTGAGGCAGGAGACGAGGGCGTCCACTCTCTCCCCTCCTGAGGGAGCTGGCTGCCCAGTGGCCAGGTAGGGGTCCAGTTGTAACAAGAATCCCTGGCACTGTGCTGCCGTTCCATCATACTCCCTGGGAAGGGAGAGACATATCCCACTGGAATTCTCTCCGGATGGAACGGGTGGAGACAACCCTGGTTGTGCTGGTCGAGGCACTGGAGAGCCTTCCTGTCTCTCCCAGCGGTCCATGGTCTGGACAACGCGTTCCATCATGGCACCAAGATGATGTAACATGGCCGAATGTTCTTGGATGCGTTCCTCGACTCCTCTAACCGGGGTTCCTGCTCCTGCTGACTCCATTGGAGGTGTGTAATTCTGTCAATGGTGTTTTGGAGGCGAAGTCAGGTACAGGAGAGCAGAGTAGGCACAGGCACACTTTTATTATAGTTCCAAAAACGAGAGCACTACATAAATCAAACACGCTCAAAAAACAGAACATAAAGGTAAAGCACGTAAACTAACACCACATAACATGAAACAATTACACACAAAACATGATGGGAAACAGAGGGTTAAATACAAGTAGATTGATTGGGGAAATGAAAACCAGGTGTGTATGAAAACAAGACAAATGGATATATGAAAAATGGAGCGGTGATGGCTAGAAAGCCGGTGACGTCCATCGCCGAGCGCCGCCCGAACAAGGAGAGGAGCCGACTTCGGCGGAAGTCGTGACACTGTGAGACATGGCATTTTCATTTATATAGGAGCACCAGTGTGCCTAGAAAAATGAAGGATTCTAGCTTTATTACTTAAAATATTTTCATTGTGCTCCTAAATGTATTTGTGTGCGCCTACATTTTTCAACTTCTCCTTGTAAAAGAGGTCAGCGTGGAGCCCTGAGACCTTATTTGATGAATACTGTATTCATTGTACAAAAGCAGCACATCCCTCACCCACTCACAGAGACATGCACACACACACACACACACGTGCACACACACACATACCCCCTTTAACACCAACACCCTGGCTGCTGGCTCACATGCATGTCCAGCTTCATATACCACCACAGGAATATTCCAAAACCTATTTGTGTTAATGGCTGTAGCAGTAATTATGAATTAGACAATGTTATGGGTCATACTTTTCATGTTGTTATGTGTGCCATTAAATGTGTGTGCCATTAAAATGGTGCCACAGTCTATAGACAGTGTGTATAAAAAAATCCAAGCATGCTTAATTTTAGTTAAGAGAAATAAGTGAACTTCCAAAGAACTTCCATTCTTTGAGACAAACGGTCTTTCTATAAATAATGAGGCCAATGTGTGACATAACATTATACAATGTTATACTATTATATCATTTACTTACCAATTTAACCCAATTGGACCGATTTACAAGTTCTCTCTCTGAAAAATGTAGTTAATTGAATGTAGTTCTGATTGTCAAAAGGTTCCATGACTTCATCCACACAGGGCATCTGAACACAAAATACATTTAGATGATCTTCATAACATTTTGGGTGTCTTATTGAACTTTTATACACCTGTTGTGTTCCCGGTCAAAAATGACAGGTCATTAGAAATTAATGGCTGAGACTACAATTGGTGTATAAAATTCAGTTAAGGCGCATGCCCATTAATCAGATGGACACACATCCTCTCCCAGACCCCAACATGCATGTGTGTTCGAGCACACACCACATACACACACCCCTCCCTCCCCTTGGCTTCCATGGCAACCCCCACAGGAACCTTTCCCCAAAAGAATCTTTCCCCCACGGGAACCACACCTGTTGTCATTCTCACAAACAATTGCAACATTGTTTAAATATACAAAGATTTTCTGAGGCCTTGCTCACAATTCATTCTGACCAAATGATATACTGTATGTGAGGTTCTTGATCATATCTTTGATCATGACACTGGGGAGGAGGAGAGTGTCCTTGTTAAACTTTGACAAAAAGTAGTCTGTGATAAACAGCACAATATGTTTCCTCTGAGTATTTGTTATAGTAAAAATAATCCATACATTATGATTTTTTTATTCAAAACTAGTTGTATGAGCTCAGGTCAATGAGGCCTTCAGGCCATAAATAGCCAATAGAAGTTCAACACTTGTAATGTTCACAAGAACTTAAGTTGATAAAAAGATCTAACACAACATTAGCTGATAATATATGTATTATTATGGATTTATAATCAGCTATAATGGGGCGGTCATTTTGGACCGGGAACACAGAATTAACTAACATGAAATGAACATAACAGGAGGGTTAAGAATAATGATTTTTGGGGGGGCCTTGCCAATGCATTGATATTAAAATTACTATTACATTCTAAAATATTTGAAAATCATGTGGACATTGCCTAACAAATTAGGTTGGAGTCATTCATGCCGATTTTTATGAAGTCAATGTGTCTGACGCAGGCACACATAATAAAGCCATGAATAGCGGTAGCATTAATCCCACCCTTTGAATCTCAACATAGCTGTTTTTATAATGAGAAAATGACCAAAAAACGGGTTATTTTTTTAATGGAGGGATTTGTATGGAAAGTCAAGTTGTAGCCAATGTTAGATGTTGTCGTCCTCATAGTAGCTGCAGGTGGTTTTTCCTGAACTGAGTAGCTCAACACCCTACTTTTGAAGCGGCGGGAAACTTCGCTCACAAAAACTGATCAAAAATGAAGTCACAGATAATTATAAGGGAGCAGAATAACTTATAAATTGACTACAATAATTTCAATAACTTTTCAAGCATCAAATTAAGAAAATCTGATTTTAACAGTAGGCCTATTACGGTAGTCTACTTGAATTTTTGAGTTCCAAATTCAAGTTCAAGCCCCTTATATTGTTTAAAATTGCAGGACAAGGCCTCCCGAGTGGCGCAGCTGTCTAAGGCACGGTATCGCAGTGCATGAGGCGTCACTACAGACCCGGTTTTGATCCCAGGCTGTGTCACAACCGAGAGTTCCATAGGGCAGTGCACAATTGGCTCAGCGTCATCCAGGTTAGGGAAGGGTTTGACCAGGGGGGCTTTACTTGGCTCATTGCACTCTATCGACTCCTTGTGGCGGGCCGGGAACCTGCAGACTGACTTCAGTTGTCGGTTGAATGAACACCGACACTTTGATGCAGCTGGCTCCCAGGTTAAGCGGGCGGGTTTGGCGGGTCATGTAAAAATATGACTCGACCTTCGCCTCTCCCTGGCCCTTTGGAGTGTTTAAGCAATGAGAGAAGATCGTTATTGGATCGCAATTGGATATCACGAAATTGGGGATTTTTATGTTTGTTGCATTTCTAACATGGAGAAAAAATACATATACTGTTTTAAATTTCATAAACAGATCATAGTGTGAATAAGCCCACTAGGCTATGTCATTTCTTGTCATTATATTCAGTATAATTAAAAGGAAAATAATTGGGTGTTGCGCAATATTTTCCCCTACACAATTGCACACAGTGGACTCGGTGTCCAGTCCATGACACAAAAACACATGAAACCATGAACTCATTACCTTTATGCTTTCTCTGTAAGACCCTGCTGTAAATCAAGCAGACAACAACAGATGATCAACATCAATTTCGCTAGGCATATTCAATACAACGTGGGTCCATGCACAACTGTCTTTACAGGCATAACAATGAGACACCAAAATATTCTTGACATTCCTCAGGAACGTCTTTTTTTCCAGCACATGGGTTGTTGTTGCATTACATGACCTGTCACAACAGCTGATTGTCACTTGACTGTCATTTGGAAAAATCCTTCCTGGATCAGATGATGATGTGTGAAAATATCCATGCTGAACTTATCAGTTGGACACCAAATGTGCATCAAACAATTATTAACATAATTATTGAAGAACCACGTGACAGTATACATCTAGGGTTTAAGTGTCAAGGTAAGGTCATTCTTTTGGTTAGAAGCATTCAAAGTTGCAATGCATACATTATGTTGGATTTGGGTGCCCATGAAAATGATTTTCACCCCGTAACATAAGGAGACATGAAATGTTACCTAGTTATACTGCATTTCTGAGATCTCTGTACAAAAAAAGGGATTTTTACAGGGTTCAAGTTCAATGTCTAATTTAACTGATTAATGCGTAACTGCCATAAAATATGGGAAAAAAGTTATGTATGTCACATGATTTTGGACAAATCCTCAAGACACCAATCATGATAAAGGATTAAACATACTGTAGGTTCTAAATCAGCTATTGAATTTTATTGATAAAGCTATGATCCCCCCTTATATCTTAATGCAATGACATGAACACAATTATTATGAATGACTTATCAACAGCTGTAACAAGTTGTCTGTCCAGTGTAGGACATCCTTACTGGTACCCTAGTTTATAGAAAGACCCTGTATCTGCTGTAACGCTGAAGCGTTACAGATTCCACAATAGATATTTAAAGGATATTTCAGATTGAGCCGACATATGGAGCATTTACCATGAATGCAGTCGTCGCTAAAGCAGGAACTTTGCCTTTAAATTTCAATCAAGCTGTAAAGCTGAACTTCCGCAATGCAGATTTAATAGAGGCCTAAATTACTAATAAATGGGTATGTGGGGTAATGGAGGAGATGGTGTCAGTGTGTGAGCCTCAGGTGGACAGCTTAAACGAGGCCACCAGAGGAACACGAATATGCTCCTGAAAGTGGATGAGGGATTGGATTAGATTTTGGGACACAACAGTCCCCTTCTAACAGACCTCTCCTGGTGTTGCTGTGTGTAGAGCAAGCATGCCCCCTCTCTTCCACATCCTACTCATCTTCAATGATTAGCCAATCCTTGTCTAAGTTTTGGGCACAAGTTCTTAAAAATTGTGGCTAATTAGCAGATGCTTTTAACGTTTTATTTCCTCTGGGAAAAAAGCACAAGCAAACTTGATGTGAACACTTCGGAATGTTTTTTTGTAAGTGTTTTGCCCCAGGAAATGTGGGATTATGTCTTTAAGACCAACAAAACAAATGTCCACTGTTCTGTTGAGACTCGTCACCCTATGACCTTGCATTGGAATAGCCTTCCCTGGGGACCCTAAAAGACACACAGTCACTCAGCCGGGACTAATCAAGGAGGAGAGGAAAAACACAACTGCATCTAAATAATTAACAGCCTGCATATATGAGGACCCTTGAGAGGCTGTCACAAAATGACTATATTCTGAACATCTGTCTTTCTCCCTCTACCTCTTACTCTGTCATCCCTGTAGGCATACCTTTCCTGATCCATCTCTCCGTTTAAAAAGATGGGTTTTAGTCACGGAAGTCCTGTGTATATTCCTAACCCTTAGTTAACCTTCTTCAAGTGGTCTGATATGCACACCATTAGTCAATTAATTGACCAATTTAACATAATTAAGTGAGGACTGGAACACACCTGCTCACAAGGACAGATGCTGAGACATTCTGCTTTACCACAGAAAATTGACTAAATTCATGTTGCCTACAACACATTTATTAGGAGAAAAGTCCATTCATTTAAGAAGTTGAGGAACAAGATCCTTGGAAAGTGTTAACCACAGCACAGGGTTGGAGCAGAGGACTGGGTGTAAGAGTTTTTGGGGACACTGGAGGCCATGGGAGAGGAGGTTTGGACAGACAAGGTCGAGGGTCAGCGGAAGACAAGCGAGCAGTCCCGCAGAATCTGCTGAGCCGTACACTTCTCCAGTCACCTCTGCTCCTGGCCATCCATCCCATGATTACACTCCCATTCTGTCCCCTTCTCTTCCTCCAGTCTCACAACAACTCGGTCACACAGTGTTCTACACTTGGCTGGACTATGACAGAAATGTGTCATATGAATGAAGTTGGTTTGCGACTTGAGCATCTAGTTCTGATGGGTACGTCTCCGTTTAGAAAATAGCTATCACACAGTTTGACCACACATGTACTGAAACAGGATGGGCCCTTCAGTCATATCTAAGAGATCTGGCTTTAGAAAGTTTCTTTGGACATGACATTTCAAGGCAGGAAATAACATCGGTCTTGACATTGTGCTCTATGGAAAGGGAATACAGTAAGCACTGTTCTTGTTAATTCAATTCTATGAGACATCATAATAGCACAGTCACAGACAGGGAAAACATTTATTTTGAAGGCCACTATTTTCGAAAGGACAGTAACGGATGTTTAGAGCACCGTGTAATTACAGACAAACATATAGACAGACCGACAGACTGAAGGCAGCCGTCTGTCCGTCTGTCAGAGTCCCTGTGTGTGGTTGGTGTCTACAGTATTCCTATGCCATTTGAGAAATTCAAAGCAGTCTTACAGGTCCCAATTAGGTAGGAGATACATTTTTCAATCTCACCAGGCCTTTAAAGAGACAGATTTGCATGGCCCTTAGCAATGGATCACCAAGAGCTGGGCATTTAGTCTGACATTCATCTCTCCGCCTTTGATAAATATATTTACATTTTTATTAAAGTGCCACCCTTAAAAGACAACTTACTTTTCATTTCATGCAAACTACAGTAGGAATACGCTGCATACTCAGTTTCTGGTAATTAGTGAATAAAAACAATGTGGATGACTGCCAAGAAACACAATTCAAGGGGCACAAGCAAAGTGTTAAAAACAACATTTTGGTTGATTTATCTTCACAACTTTTTACCCATTGTTACTGGTTAGACTTCCATAAATAGCAACTAGAAAGTCCCAATTATTAGCATGTTTTCATGTGCGAAAACCTGCCAATCTCCATAAACTAATGTGACTTCGAAATATTTGATGAATGCTTTATTATTTTATATGCATCTATAGAGAAAAAGATAACCGCAGAAATAATCTCTCTCTGCAGGGTGGCCTTTTCTTCCCACAAAGAGGCCCCATTTCCATGCTAATTATTAGATACATCTGAATAAATAGCTAAATAAATGAGAAACAAGCAAACTGGAAATGCAAATTTAGGAACACGTGAAACAATGTGAGAAAACGTTGTCTAGAGATGGGACACTCAGCTTCCAGTAGACCTGGACCCGGTTTCCCGATAGGGATGGAACGGAGGCCTCTGAGTGTTTTGACGATGCATCTTTCCTACAACGTAACAAGTGTTTCCCAAAACACCACGCAGAGAGAAGGGTTGCTATGTGTATCGTTGGAGAAGGTGTCGATACTGATAGGATCGAAAGGCAGAGCTGCTCTTGGGTCAGCCTTCACCATTCAAGTGTTTCCTGAACATAATTATTTCACAGAAAGCGAGGGTCTATGTCAGAGAGCGATAAACACAATGGCAGATGCAACACCCCAGCTGCAAATTAGAGCCATAGAAAAGTCTAAAATAAATTACTCCAAAACGTTTTTAAAAAATGAACATTGTCAAGATCTTGGTTTATCTCAATAACTGTTCTATTGAATATTTTTGATAAAGCTTGTAATATTTGTCTAGCACTGAAAAAGGCAAAGCCATAAGGGTTAATTAATGTAATAATGGGTTTAGTGTTGCCTAGAGATTGGTGAGTTTAACTTGCTACACCCAGGGCTCTGTTACGAAAGGTTAAACAAATCTCATTTGAAAGCTTTTGCATTGAAATAATTAAACATACCGAACAAAAACTGTATATAATTATTTATGACCTAAGTCCTTCAGAGTATTTACTGAAAATCAAAAGTATTGCATCTTTATTTTTTCCAAATTCTCACCATGTCTTGCAGTTGAACATTTGCATAATTAATAACTTGTTTGTTTCTGGGGGTTTTTACAGCTGGAGAACTCCAGAAGAATGGAAGTCTGCAAATCCGTTGGACCCTTTCCACTTCTATTATGGTGGATAAATATGGAATTTTATGAATTTGTGGAGGAATAAGAGGTGTTTCATGGAGTTGTGTGAAATGCATCAAACACGATATGAAACGGAATTGGTATATTGGCAGCCTTGACAAACTAAAAAGCCAAACAGATTGTAAATCCTCAACACCCAATAGCTTCAGCACTGTTGATAAAATGGTACAATTACAGTCACTCTGGACCTAAAGGACAACTAATGTCCTGTTTGATGTAACAATGACATGACAATGCAGCACCACGGTCCAAATATACCATATTCTTTCAAACAATTTCTAAAAATACCAGCAAATGAGCTTGCAACACAATGCATTCACCTCTACGAAGCCTGCAAAGACCCCATTTCAGGGTTTCGTAAATCATTACATATAATCGAGACAGCTTTTACGGTATAGCTACTCTAATCAACACCGAAAGGTCATGTATTTTTTAATTGTCCCTGCCCACTCAAAAGTATTAAGTCCTTTTTAAATCAAACCCACAGTTCCTGAACTAAAAGTGTTGACTACTTTTCCATTAGTCAGGAATACACCCTGTAACTAAACAAGACTAATGTAATGGTTTGGTAGAGACTAGTCCTTTTATTACTATTGGTTGTGACAATCTAAAATATAATTTGCATTGTTGCAGTCCATTGATTCACATTTTAATGGGATGGATATAGTACATTGGAGTAGACCTAATTGTGAAAGTCACATTTTAGTTCAAATAAAATATCAGATGGTTCCTATGAGTGGTAGCCCCACCAGCACTGTATTTTAATTGTTTTATCAATATTTAAGTCATGAGACAAGGCAATTTCAAGCCCTGAAATGTGTACATTTGCCTCACTGCTGAAGTTGACTGGTTACACCAGATTTGCCAGTTATTGCTGTGAGATGTTACCCCACTCTCCCACCAAGGCACCTGCCAGTTGCCGTACATTTTTTGGGGGAGGGGGGGGTCTTAGCCCTCACCCGCCGAGCCAACAAGTCCCAGATGTGCTGAGCTTGAAATCCAGGCTCTACGCTGGCCCTGGCAGAACACTTCAAGGAGTGGGATTCTAACCCAAAAGCTTATAAGAAATACCTTTTTGCCCTCCGACAAACAATCAAACAGGCAAAGCGTCAATACAGGACTAAGATTGAATAGTACTACACCGGCTCCGATGCTCGTCGGAAGTGGCAGGGCTTGCAAACTATTACAGACTACAAATGGAAGCATAGCCGAGAGTTGCCCAGTCACACAAGCCTACCAGACGAGCTACAGTGCCTTGCAAAAGTATTCATCCCCTTGGCGTTTTTCCTATTTTGCTGCATTACAACCTGTAATATAAATGCATTTCTATTTGGATTTCATGTAATGAACATACACAAAATAGTCCAAATTGGTGAGGTGAAATGAAAATAATTACCTGTTTCAAAAAAATATATAATACAAATGGAAAAGTGGTGCGTGCATATGTATTCACCCCCTAAAGAAGTCACATAATTAGTTAAATAAAGTCCACCTGTGTGCAATCTAAGTGTCACATGATCTGAGTAAATATACACCTGTTCTGAAAGGCCCCAGAGTCTGCAATACCACAGAGCAATGGGCACTACCAAGCAAGCACCACCACGAAGACCAAGGAGCTCTCCAAACAGGTCAGGGACAAAGTTGTGGAGAAGTACAGATCAGGGTTGGGTTATAAAAAAATATCAGAAACTTTGAACATCCCACGGAGCACCATTAAATTCATTATTAAAAAATATAAAGAACGTGGCACTACAACAAACCTTTCAAGAGAGGGCCGCACACAAAAACTCATGGACCAGACAAGGAGGGTATTAATCAGAGAGGCAACAAAGAGACCAAAGATAACCCTGAAGGAGCTGCAAAGCTCCACAGCGGGGGTTGGAGTATCTGTCCATAGGACGACTTTAAGCCATACACTCCACAGAGGTGGGCTTTACGGAATAGTGGCCAGAAAAAAGCCATTACTTAAAGAAAAAAATAAGCAAACACGTTCGGTGTTCGCCAAAAGGCATGTGGGAGACTCCCCACAAACATATTGGAAAAAGGTAGTCAGGTCAGATGAGACAAAAATGTAGCTTTTTGACCATCAAGGAAAACGCTATGTCTGGTGCAAACCCAAACAACTCTCATCACCCCAAGAATACCATCCTCACAGTGAAGCATGGTGGTGGCAGCATCATGCTGTGGGGATGTTTTTCATTGGCAGGGATTGGGAAACTGGTCAGAATTGAAGGAATGATGGTAGGCGCTAAATACAGGGAAATTCTTGAGGGAAACCGGTTTCAGCCTTCCAGAGATTTGATACTGGGACGGAGGTTCACCTTCCAGCAGGACAATGACCCTAAGCATACTGCTAAAGCAACACAAGTGGTTTAGGGGGAAACATTTAAATGACTTGGAATGGCCTAGTCAAAGGTCAGACCTGAATCCAATTGAGAATCTGTGGTATAACTTAAAGATTACTGTACACAAGTGGAACCCATCCAACTTGAAGGAGCTGGAGCAGTTTTGTCTTGAAGAATGGACAAAAATCGCAGTGACTAGATGTGCCAAGCTTATAGAGACTTGCAGCTGTAATTACTGTAAAAGGTGGCTCTACAAAGTATTGACTTTGGGGGTGAATAGTAATGCGTTTTCTTTTGTTTGTTTGTTTCACAATTTCACAATTTTTTACATTTTGTATCTTCAAAGTGGTAGGTATGTTGACTAAATCAAACGATACAACCCCCCCCCCCCCCCAAAAAAATCGATATTCCAGGTTCCAATCCGTGATCCAAGATGGCATAGCAGTCAGACGTCTTGTCGTGTCGTGTCCCTTGTATAAATAGTTTTTTTTTAAACATATTTTCTTCGCATATCTTTCAAAACATTTTGCTAAACCTCAACATCTAAATACTCTCCTGCAACCCACCTCACCCAATGTAGCGCGGATCTGCTTTTTTTTCTAAAGTATTTATATTTACTTCGGATCCGGAACCCCTCAACTGAAGCTAGCCAGCTAAGTACCAGCTAACAGTCAGCAAACCATTGCTAGCGGTCATCAGCTAACCGGTCATCAGCTAACCTTTAGCTCGGAAAGCTCTCGCCAGTTCGAACAACGCGACTCTAACCAGAGCATAACGGACCTATTATTTTTTATCCCCGGATTACCACCGGAAACGGAACATTTTCAGCTGGATCTTCACAACTAGCTAACTAGCTAACCGCAACCCCGAATGATTACTCCTGGCTAGCGTTTCCATCCACTTAGCTTGAAGCTAGCCCGGCCAGAGCTCCTGTGCTACCACCGAAGCATACTCCTGGGCTACAATATCCGGACCCACGACCGGTCTATCGATGTCACCGCATGAAGAGGCATAAACAGACTCACCCCATCGCGACGTCCCCCAAAGGCTAACTTTCTAGCCCTTGCTATCTCCTTGCTTGCTAATTCGGCCTGCTAACTGCTAGCTTGTTTAGCCCCGGTCCGCTAACTGCTACCTTGTTTAGCCCCGGCCTACTAACTGTTAGCTTGTTAGCACAGGCCTGCTAACTGTCTGATTCGCCGTGTCCCAACCACTCACTGGACCCATATTTACTTTCAATCTCTTTTAGATTTTTAATTCGATTATACCTTCCGGTAACCTGCCTCACCCAATGTGATATGGAATCGCTATTATTTTTAATTTTTAGAACACATACAAGAACCTCCAGAAACTAACCAGCTAACTAGCTACAAGCTATTTAGTCATTGTTAGCCACTGCTAGCGGCTTTTACCTTCTGCACAGCCAGCCAGTTTTTTTTACCTGGATAATACTCGTCAGTCTAGCTTCCCTGCCCCATCCACCGCTGCCCCCTGGACACTGATCACTTGGCTACATAGCTGATGCATGCTGGACTGTCCATTAATCACAGTACTCCATTCTGCTTGTTTATGTTTTATCTGTCGGCCCCAGCCGCACTCAGGCTCTGTGTGTAGTTAATCCGATCCTCCCTGCCTAGTCAACGCCATTTTACCTGCTGTTGTTGTGCTAGCTGATTAGCCGTTGTTGTCTCACCTACTGTTTTAGCTAGCTCTCCCAATTCAACACCTGTGATTACTGCATGCCTCGCTGTATGTCTCTCTCAAATGTCAATATGCCTTGTATACTGTTGTTCAGGTTAGTTATCATTGTTTTAATTTACAATGGAGCCCCTAGTTCCACTCTTCATACCCCTGATACCTCCTTTGTCCCACCTCCCACACATGCGGTGAACTCACCCATTACAACCAGCATGTCCAGAGATACAACCTCTCTCATCATCACCCAGTGCCTGGGCTTACCTCCACTGTACCCGCACCCCACCATACCCCTGTCTGCGCATTATGCCCTGAATATATTCTACCATGCCCAGAAATCTGCTCCTTATATTCTCTGTCCCCAACGCTCTAGGCGACCAGTTTTGATAGCCTTTAGCCGCACTACTACTACCTCATACTACTCCTCCTCTGTTCCGCGGGTGATGTGGAGGTAAACCCAGGCCCTACATGTCCCCAGGCACCCTCATTTGTTGACTTCTGTGATCAAAAAAGCCTTGGTTTCATGCATGTCAACATCAGAAGCCTCCTCCCTACGTTTGTTTTACTCACTGCTTTAGCACACTCTGCTAACCCTGATGTCCTTGCCGTGTCTGAATCCTGGCTCAGGAAGGCCACCAAAAATTCGGAGATTTCCATACCCAACTATAACATTTTCCGTCAAGATAGAACTGCCAAAGGGGGAGGAGTTGCAGTCTACTGCAGAGATAGCCTGCAAAGTAATGTCATACTTTCCAGGTCCATACCCAAACACTTCGAACTACTAATTTAAAAAATTACTCTCTCCAGAAATAAGTCTCTCATTGTTGCCGCCTGCTACCGACCCCCCTCAGCTCCCAGCTGTGCCCTGGACACCATTTGTGAATTGATCACCCCCCATCTAGCTTCAGAGTTTGTTCTGTTAGGTGACCTAAACTGGGATATGCTTAACACCCCGGCAGTCCTACAATCTAAGCTAGATGCCCTCAATCTCACACAAATCATCAAGGAACCCACCAGGTACAACCCTAAATCTGTAAACAAGGGCACCCTCAAAGACGTCATCCTGACCAACTGGCCCTCCAAATACACCTCCGCTGTCTTCAACCAGGATCTCAGCGATCACTGCCTCATTGCCTGTATCCGCTACGGAGCCGCAGTCAAACGACCACCCCTCATCACTGTCAAACGCTCCCTAAGACACTTCTGTGAGCAGGCCTTTCTAATCGACCTGGCCCGGTTATCCTGGAAGGACATTGACCTCATCCCGTCAGTTGAGGATGCCTGGTCATTCTTTAAAAGTAACTTCCTCACCATTTTAGAAAAGCATGCTCCGTTCAAAAAATGCAGAACTAAGAACAGATATAGCCCTTGGTTCACTCCAGACCTGACTGCCCTCGACCAGCACAAAAACATCCTGTGGCGGACTGCAATAGCATCGAATAGTCCCCGCGATATGCAACTGTTCAGGGAAGTCAGGAACCAATACACGCAGTCAGTCAGGAATGCTAAGGCCAGCTTCTTCAGGCAGAAATTTGCATCCTGTAGCTCCAACTCCAAAAAGTTCTGGGACACTGTGAAGTCCATGGAGAACAAGAGCACCTCCTCCCAGCTGCCCACTGCACTGAGGCTAGGTAACACGGTCACCACCGATAAATCCATGATTATCGAAAACTTCAACAAGCATTTCTCAACGGCTGGCCATGCCTTCCGCCTGGCTACTCCAACCTCGGCCAACAGCTCCGCCCCCCCCGCAGCTACCTGCCCAAGCCTCTCCAGGTTCTCCTTTACCCAAATCCAGATCAGCTGGGCTTGACAATCTGGACCCTCTATTTCTGAAACTATCCGCCGCCATTGTCGCAACCCCTATTACCAGCCTGTTCAACCGCTCTTTCATATCGTCTGAGATCCCCAAGGATTGGAAAGCTGCCGCAGTCATCCCCCTCTTCAAAGGGGGAGACACCCTGGACCCAAACTGTTACAGACCTATATCCATCTTGCCCTGCCTATCTAAGGTCTTCGAAAGCCAAGTCAACAAACAGGTCACTGACCATCTCGAATCCCACCGTACCTTCTCCGCTGTGCAATCTGGTTTCCGAGCCGGTCACGGGTGCACCTCAGCCACGCTCAAGGTACTAAACGATATCATAACCGCCATCGATAAAAGACAGTACTGTGTAGCCGTCTTCATCGACCTTGCCAAGGCTTTAGACTCTGTCAATCACCATATTCTTATCGGCAGACTCAGTAGCCTCGGTTTTTCGGATGACTGCCTTGCCTGGTTCACCAACTACTTTGCAGACAGAGTTCAGTGTGTCAAATCGGAGGGCATGCTGTCCGGTCCTCTGGCAGTCTCTATGGGCGTGCCACAGTGTTCAATTCTCGGGCCGACTCTTTTCTCTGTATATATCAATGATGTTGCTCTTGCTGCGGGCGATTCCCTGATCCACCTCTACGCAGACGACACTATTCTATATACTTCCAGCCCGTCCTTGGACACTGTGCTATCTAACCTGCAAACGAGCTTTAATGCCATACAACACTCCTTCCGTGGCCTCTAACTGCTCTTAAACGCTAGTAAAACCAAATGCATGCTTTTCAACCGTTCGCTGCCTGCACCCGCACGCCCGACTAGCATCACCACCCTGGATGGTTCTGACCTTGAATATGTTGACATCTATAAGTACCTAGGTGTCTGGCTAGACTGTAAACTCTCCTTCCAGAGTCATATCAAACATCTCCAATCTAAAATCAAATCTAGAGTCGGCTTACCCTAGTAAAACTGACTATCCTACCGATCCTCGACTTCGGCGATGTCTTCTACAAAATTGCTTCCAACACTCTACTCAGCAAACTGGATGCAGTTTATCACAGTGCCATCCGTTTTGTCACTAAAGCACCTTATACCACCCACCACTGCGACCTGTATGCTCTAGTCGGCTGGCCCTCGCTACATATTCGTCGGCAGACCCACTGGCTCCAGGTCATCTACAAGTCCATGCTAGGTAAAGCTCCGCCTTATCTCAGTTCACTGGTCACGATGGCAACACCCACCCGTAGCATGCGCTCCAGCAGGTGTATCTCACTGATCATCCCTAAAGCCAACACCTCATTTGGCCGCCTTTCGTTCCAGTTCTCTGCTGCCTGTGACTGGAACGAATTGCAAAAAAAAAAAAAAAGACTTATCTCCCTCACCAACTTCAAACATCTGCTATCTGAGCAGCTAACCGATCGCTGCAGCTGTACATAGTCTATCGGTAAATAGCCCACCCATTTTTACCTACCTCATCCCCATACTGTATTTATTTACTTTTCTGCTCTTTTGCACACCAATATCTCTACCTGTACATGACCATCTGATCATTTATCACTCCAGTGTTAATCTGCATAATTGTAATTATTCGCCGATTATTATATACCTCCTCATGCCTTTTGCACACAATGTATATATAGACTTTTTTTCTACTGTGTTATTGACTTGTTTACTCCATGTGTAACTCTGTTGTCTGTTCACACTGCTATGCTTTATCTTGGCCAGGTCGCAGTTGCAAATGAGAACTTGTTCTCAACTAGCCTACCTGGTTAAATAAAGGTGAAATAAAAAATATTAAAAAAGGTTGTAAGGCAACAAAATTGGAAAAATGCCAAGGGGGTAAATACTTTCGCAAGCCACTGTAAATAAATTCTATGCTCGCTTCGAGGCAAGTAATACTGAAACATGCATAAGAGCATCAGCTGTTCCGTATGACTTTGTGATCACGCTCTCCCCGCAGCCGATGTGAGTAAGACATTTAAACAGGTCAACATTCACAAGGCCGCTGGGCCAGACGGATTACCAGGACGTGTACTCGGCGCATGCGCTGACCAACTGGCGAGTGTCTTCACTGACATTTTCAACCTCTCCCTGTCTGAGTCTGTCAAGCAGACCACCATAGACCCTGTGCCCAAGAACACTAAGGTAACCTGCCTAAATTACTACCAACCCGTAGCACTCACATGTGTAGCCATGACATTGCAAGGTGACATTTCCACTGACTTCTCAGTTGCTTTGAATGTTAAAAAGCCTGTGGTGATAATACTTACTCGAAGCACAAATCTAATTTTCAAAACATGCTCTTTTTGGCTAGCCACAGGAACCTTGATAGGTAGCCATTTGGCACAGTTGTCAATTTGTAATCAAGCTTAGCTACCACCTCTTGTTAAACTACAAGAGTAGCTAGCAAGCAAAATATAGTACTTCATTTTACACCTAGTTACACGTTAAAAGCTCATGAACAAAAGACAAATCCCTTAAAATCCATCTTTTTTTTAATGATCCATTATGTGTTTTTTCAACAGGAAAGTCAGCCCAAATGATTAAATAGGCCATCAGTCAAGAAGCTTTTCTTTGATGTCGAGAGGACCAATAGACGCTTCTTGCTCCCACCGGAAACCTAGGAAGAGCAGAAAACATTACTGATTTGATTTATTAGGATCCATTATACTAGCTGTTGGTGTCACCTTACTGGGGTCTGACATCGCAAAACAGAACAAATAATTTACGCAGAGGGTGCACTTTTTTCCAGCCTAGCACTAGAGATTGCAGCCAAGGGCTTACGTGAATCAAGTCTGTAAGTACTTGATTAGGACAAGTGTGCACCCCAGGTGCACATTTTTGTCCAGGAATGACAAACACTGGACTGTAGTGCACATGTACCTGGATCCGGTTCCCTTCTCTATTGAAAAGAGAGTGTTGCATATAGTATGTACAAGCAAAGTGCACACCTTGCCATATATAGCCAGACTTACCCATTTGAGAAGGAACAAGCCTTGTTCCCATGATCAATAGGGGATGAAGCTGTTGTGGCTTTCAGGAGGCAGGTAATGTATAGCTGTTGAAATTAGTTGAAGTCTCAGCATTGGTACCACATAAGAATTAGTATATTTGACATCAATTCAAAGCAACATCATGTTGGGTACAACACAAGCCATATTGGGCATAGCATAATACATTTTTGATTGAAGTGAAGCAAAACAGCCAAGTCTATAAATTTGGACATTCCGAAGCTAATTTGCAGAAGATCTCAGGATTAACTACTCACTGAGCCAGTGTTCACAACATGAAACCTAAAGGCTTCGATCTGGAACTGGAGCGTGTCATCCATGGTGCGAGGTATGAACTGGGACCTGGAGCCTGTCAGCTTGGTGTCGACCAGACAACTGAAGGCCACAAAATCAAAATTAGGCTACCTACACTGCTGAAACTCTGGAAGGATGCCATTCAAGATGGCTGTTGATCTGAAGTGTGGGCAGGTGGAGGGAATGGGAACTAGATAAAGTGTGGGCAGGTGGAGGGAATGGGAACTAGATAAAGTACCTTACAAAGGATACTCACCCACGGTTCTCGATGAAGGCATATCTTGGGACAGTGTTGGCGTTTGGGATGACTGTGGCTACACAGTTGTCCAAAGACTCGGAGGGGCACATGGAAGAACTGGACGACAGAAGCTTCAAAGTTAATATTATCTCCAAGGACGTACTCTTTGCTGGGTCTCTCCAACTGCCAGTTGTCTGCGAAGACAAGGCAACAGTCAAATGCTTATTCCAAGTCAGATAAACTAGAGCAGGGTCTGTACATCAGCAGTGTGGTTTTATCATGGCAAATATAACTGCCATCCTTTTGTACTCTGGGGTAGCCACCTCATTCCAATAACTAAGCGGCGGTTACATTTGGCAGTTGGCAACACCATAGTTTAAACAAGTGCAGAGACAGCACTTAAGTCAATGCCAATATGGCAAGGACAAGCAGCTACTAACCAGTCATTAGCCTCAGGGAGAAGTAGAGGAGCTCCTCTGCAACCTTAGTGGAGGCATAGGGATTCCAGGTGGGCTTCACTGAATCACTGCTCACATAATGATTTCTGTAAAGGAGTCTTTAAATGTGAAACCAAATGGCCAAGGAAGTGTATCCAAAGTTGATTGAACTGCAGAAAAAAAGTACCAACGCAGGTGTAGTCAACTCACCTTTGATAGTGGCACTCAACCCAGACCACCACTTCTCTAGTCCGAACAATGCGGCTGCTGCCCAGCGTGGCTGGTGTATAACGGAGTGTGAAGACATAGACAAGTGAATCCTCAGTCATCTGGAATCAGAGCAGCAAACGGCATTGTAAGAAAATCAATGGTAGTCAACCTAGAAAAGTCATAACGATGCTAATGCTCAATGTTACCGTCAGAGTGCTGCCACATTCGTGCAGCTCAGTGACAAAGATCAGAACTTGAGCGGAAGCATCCTCCCCGGTGACAGCACAGCCTCCCAAGGTAAGATCCGCTGGGTGAATGAGTTGGCCGATACCGAGCAGACCTCGTTTGACTTCCACACGAGCAGCAGTCTCCCCACATTGAACTGCAATGCTACTGGCAGGCACAGGCAGCGGTCTCTGCTCATCAATAGCCAACTGCACCTCTTTGACTGGATCTTCAGGATATCTCCAGGTCAAAGGCTCATTGAAGGTCTGCTTTGACTGGAGCAAAGGGTTTAACTTGCGTCGGTCTCTGGACCCTGGCAGGCCCTTGCACAGCCCTTGGGTGAAAGCTGGCTGGTTCTGGTGCAGGCCTGTACTGTGGAACAAATCTCTCAGGGGCATGTGAAGCTTGACTGGTTAATTCTTGGCCCTGAAAAATCTTCTCAACTTTAGCTAAACAGCTAACGGTAAGAAGCAGAAGGATTTTAATACTAAATTCCATTGTTCTCTATTTTGATCACGATTTGTTTCTTTTCCCTGTACGTTATATATTTCTTGACAATTCGTATATGTTAACAACAACCACAGTGTCACTGAACTGCCATTTTGAACTGCCATTTCTTAGTTTGACCACCCCTTGTTTGATTTACAGAATGATCTTCCAGACATGTTACACAGCTGCACTTAACTACAATCTGAACTGAATGTATCTCAATACTTTAAAGCCGGGCTCTCCAAATCTATTCCTGGAGAACTACCATCCAGTAGGTTTTCAATCCAACACTAATCTAGCACACCTGATTATAATAATTAGTTTGTTGATAAAATTAATCAGGTAAGTTACAGCTGGTGTTGTAGCAAAAACCTACAGGATGTCACTCTCCAGGAACAGGGTTTTAGAGACCTGCTTTAAAGTATATTTTATAACAGGGATGGGCAACTCCAGTCCTCGGGGGCCTGAGTGGCGTCACTCATTTGCCCCAGCGCCAGCTAACACACCTGATTCCAATAATCAACCTGGAGATGGACTCTGAAGCACCAGCTGCCTCCACAAGCAAAGATGCACATGTAATGTCTCCCAATGTCACCCCCTCCTATTCCCACACTGATGTTATGGAAGGGCCTGCCACTCCTCACACAAAGGGCTGCACCACACCACTAGACCTACTGCACAATGCCGGCGCCAAAGAGCAAAACCAAAAGTGCAGCTCACAGCCCCAACAAACACTACGTCTGAGAAAGAGACTGTAGACAACGACTTTGAGAGGAAGGTGTAAAAAAAAGAGCTGCTCGCTACAGAGCTAACTCTGGAAAGACTGTTGTGACACAAATAAACATACTGTTGATGTACTTAAAGGACCAATTATTGCACTGTAGTTCATGTTTACTGTAAAAGGACAAGTTTAAGCGTTAGGATATTGACTGTAGTTAAGCATTGTCTGTAGTCTATTAAAGTGTTTGCTGAAAGGACTCAGCATTGTTAAGAGGGGAGTGTAGTGCTGGCCACCCAGTCAAGTATGCTCAAGTGTTGAGTCATTTGCATAAGGCAGCTATAAAAGCTTGTTGTGGGATGGAGTGTAGGTCTGTTCACTGGTTGCCTATTGTAAATTGGCTGGTATCTCACTGCATGGATGATGGATCTCCCCGTTTTGTGTCAGAGATGACTAGCCCACACTCTGTATGAGACAGTTTTAGTGCTATGTATTATTTACTTTAGAAGCTAATCATCAGTAAACTACCTGAACGAATATCGTTGTTGTTCATACACACGAACATCACAATATGCTTTAAGACGTTTTTTCACCTATTCAGATATTTGTAAGCAGGGACATGATCAGTATGGACGCCATCCAAAGAACATATGCTTAAATCAGTCATGTTGAATGCATTCTCAAACTTATTTTTACCTCAATTCAATACTTATTTCAGGTTAATAAAGTTTTTCAGTAATACGAAGGCAGACTGTAGTTCAGAGCTTGGTCATGAAGAGGGCACGACAAAACTTATTTTCCCCTCAGAAAAACTAAAAAGATTTGGTATGGGTCCTCAGATCCTCAAAAGGTTCTACAGCTGCAACATCAAAAGCATCCTGGTTGCATCACTGCCTGGTACGGCAACTGCTCGGCCTCCGACTGCAAGGCACTACAGAGGGTAGTGCGTACGGCCCAGTACATCACTGTGGCTAAGCTGACTGCCATCCAGGACCTCTACAACAGGCGGTGTCAGAGGAAGACCGTAAAAATTGTCAAAGACCCCAGCCACCCCAGTCATAGAATGTTTCCTCTGCTACCGCATGGCAAGGGGTACCGGAGCGCCAAGTCTAGGACAAAAAGGCTTCTCAACAGCTTTTACCTCCAAGCCATAAGACTCCTGAACAGGTCATTAAATGGCTACCCAGGCTATTTGCATTGTGTCCCGCCACTCCCCCCCACCCCTCTTTTATGCTGCTGCTACTCTCAGTTAATCATCTATGCATAGTCACTTTAACTATACATTCATGTACCTATTACCTCAATTAGTCCAAATAAACGGTGCCCCCGCACATTGGCTACCCGGACTATCTGCACTGTGTCCCCCCACACCCCTACTGCTAACCCCTCTTTTACGCTGCTGCTAGTCTCTGTTAATCTTATATGCATAGTCACTTAAACTGTACCTACATGTACATACTACCTTAATTAGCCCGACTCACCGGTGCCTGTATATAGCCTCGTTACTGTATATAGCCTCGCTGCTGTTATTTTCACCGTCTTTTTACTGTTGTTTTTATTTATTTACTTATCTATAGTTCACCTAATACCTATTTTTTTACTTTAAAATTGCACTGTTGGTTAGGGCCTGTCAGTAAGCATTTCACTGTAAGGTTGTATTTGGCGCACGTGACAAATAAACTTTGATTTGATTTGGTCAACCGTGGGGGAAATAGCATACATAACAGTATCATGCAAGTGCAGATTACAATTATTTTACAGACAAGTCCATTTTAACAGTACAGGACCAAGAACATACACCTGCGTGACACCTGTCGTTATGTCCAGAAAACCATATTGAACACCAGCATTTCACTGTAAGGTTGTATTTGGCGCACGTGACAAATAAACTTTGATTTGATTTGGTCAACCGTGGGGGAAATAGCATACATAACAGTATCATGCAAGTGCAGATTACAATTATTTTACAGACAAGTCCATTTTAACAGTACAGGACCAAGAACATACACCTGCGTGACACCTGTCGTTATGTCCAGAAAACCATATTGAACACCAGTATTTCAGTCACGTAAAAATGCAGTCTGTAATGGTGTGGTATAGGCTACTGTTTTTACTGTAGAATGTGTGATGCTCTATGTAATTTGCAGTGCAGAGATTCCAAAGAACATGTCTAAGTGCTAGATGTAGTACATAGGAAAGGACCACTTCTACACCCTCCCCCTTGAGGCTCATGGGAAATTATGTAAATCATGTTTTTCTATTGAACGTTCTACCCAATGCTTCCTGTGTGTCATCTTTGAGTGGTAGTCTAAGTTTAACCAATATTGTGTGCGAGGGTAATAAGGTATCAAACCGGATGTTTCCAAGACCTGAAACTTTACCTTCACCAGTCAACTTCAGCAGTAAGGCTTAACCAGATTATGCTGGGTTGTGCCAGGCACACCTGTGAGCTCTGGAACTCCAGCTCCTGTTTGTGGACTCTGCAAACAACGTGTCCTTGATGAAAATACCTGTCTATTTGTGGAAAAATCTCAAATAGTTTACCTATTTGCTTATGGTTATGCCTACACCTAGCGACCTGCTTATATTATACTGTATGAGCAAAAAATTTAAATATTCAACAAAATTAAAAGGGCCTATTTATATAATGAATATGAATTCGGAGAACAGAAATGAGAAATTACTTCATCAATTGGAACCTTTATCAAGTGGAAGGGGGAAAAATTAAGGAACTGCATTAAAGATCAAAATTGGTGAAAGAAAATTGTGCTAAATAAAAATTTACACCAGTTTCATTTAAGTACCAAAAAATTGACAGCTGTGCCATACAGATTGCAAAATAGTTGGGAAGATATTTTCGATGTACCGATTCCATGGCACATGGTTAATTTATTGATACACAATTTACCATTCCTTCTGAAAGAGGAGTGGGAGGCCCCGGTGCACAACTGAGGAAGAGAACAAGTACATTAGTGTCTAGTTTGAGAAACAGATGCCTCACAAGCCCTCAACTGGCAGCTTCATTAAATAGTGCCTGCAAAACACTGGCCTTCTAGGCAGAGTTGCAAAGAAAAAGCCATATCTCCGACTGGCCAATAAAAATAAAAGATTAAGATGGACAAAAAAAACAGACACTGGACAGAGGAACTCTCTCTAGAAGGCCAGCATCCTGGAGTCGCCTCTTCACTGTTGATGTTGAGACTGGGGTTTTGCGGGTAGATATACCATTATAGAAACACCATAATATTAATTAAGCTACATTTCTTAAAATCAATCCCATATACTATGTCCTTACAAAAAAAGCTTTTAAATTCTCTCGTCCAGCCAATATTAAAAACAGTCAAATGCTTCTCATAGATGCCCTCTGGTGGACAAACTAATAGTAACTAGCATTTATGGCAACAATGGCTGACACTTAAATAACGTGTCATAGAATTCTGCGGCAGTCCGCAAGCTGTGCTGCAGTACGACGCTACTTTTACAGGAAGAACCACTGTACCGTAGCCTACAAGTAGCAAAATAGAACACTATTGATTGAACATATGTATTTCAATATGATTGAAATAGGCCTATAGCCTAATATTTATATTTGAATGCAGTCATCTCGGTTTTCATTTGACTCATTTTTATATGCGTTGCTTGTTTGTATCAATTGCAAAGACATTGGCAAGTTATCTGCAGTCAACTTTGTTCTATAGTTATTGGAGGTCACAGATATGGATGAACCCTGTAATTGATTCTATGTTTAGTGGAGATCTTCTGTGTATAAAGTGACACAGGAGGGCAAATATAGCACTAGCGAAGCACTTAGCTGTCCTACGAGTGGTCTCGTACGAGTGGTCTCGAGGCAGGCATTAGACCACAAGCATTGTCAAGTGCAATGTTAAGAACTATGTTTTTGTGAAACAGCTCAGAGTTTTAATGATGCACCTATGAAGGTTCTAACGATGAACTTCACCTTCAGATGCTTTTGGGAAACCGGGCCTGGCTCTTTCTCAAATCAGCTAAAAAACTGTCCTCTCCTTGTCTCCCATCAACTGCACTAAAACGACTTGACAGGTGAAAATAATATGGTGGATGCTTATTATTAGGATAACTTACTTCTGGTCAGTTTTTCCAAACTATTGCAGATGAAGGATGTTGTGGAAAATATTGAATCAAATACTTCTCAGATACCGGAGCTTGTGAATTCAAATAGATTTTATTACAGAGAGTAACAAAGCCGAGCAATTCCAAGGAAGAACCAACTCATTCTTAGTGCTTGGCTTTTATACAGTCTTACTCTTACATAACGTCATCACTCCACTTCATGAATCTTGTTATCTTACTTAGTTTCCATTCTCTTATTGGCTCAGACATTGGGGCATAGATTATATTGGTGGCGTGACATGCCCCCTCCTACTGTTGCCCCTCACTGATTACCTAATGTTCCTGTCCAGAGGGCTTTACAAGTTCAGGACGATGTTGTCTATGTATGATTAACCCATGGGCGTGTCCAGTAGCCTTCACAAGATCAGATATGGCCCAGACCCGTCATGTCTTGTTGGTTTACCTTGCCTAATCCACACAGATTCTGTTTACATTCTGAGAACAGTATAGTTACTGAGAATCACCAGATGACTGAAAAATCCTCCCACAAGGAGAGGAGAGGCAAGGCGAGGACCACAGATTTTAGACAATTGAAAATGGGTCCCTGTGTGTATCTAGTGGTGGTGAAACAAAGCTTCCTGAAGCATTGATGCTTTGCAGCCAATTATGTCAAATAGGTTCATTACTCAAGGTTTTGATCAACACAGTGTACACTAGTGGCACCTGCTGGTCAAAATTATTTAGAGTAGCCAAATTATTATAGATGTCCCAGAGTAGCCTTATTGTCTTACACCAAAACCAATACCAAACCAATCAGGTGGTTGTTCGACAAAAATCATCTTCAGACGTCATTGATCGGGTAATTCTGATTGAATGAAACAGGTTTCGGAACACTGCTTCAAAAGTCAACTGCTTAGCGATAGTGATTTTGCATAAATACTCATAATAAACATTGATAAAAGATACCAAGTGTTATTCACAGAATTAAAGATAGACTTCTCCTTAATGCAACCCCTGTGTCAGATTTTTTTTAAACTTTACGGAAAAAGCATAATCTGAGGACGGCGCTCAGAACCCAAAACAGCCAGAGGCATATCCACCATTTTGGAATCAACAAAGTTAGAAACAACACCATTGTAATGTGCAATGAGTGAAGAGGTGTGGAGTCAGGCGCAGAGAGCAAAAGGATGTGGGGAAAAACACGCTTTAATGTCCAGGAAAAATAACATGAACAAAAGTAGGAAAACAAATGAACAGAAATATTAACGGACAGCGCGAAACCCAAAATGCAAACAAAATACACTCTAACACAAAACAGAGGAACAAGCCCGCACGAAACAGAAGCGGGCTGAACAAACTTAAATAACCCCACCCTAACAACCAAACAAGAAACAGGTGATACCAATTAGACAAAACCAAACGAACACAGAACAAAGGATCGGTGATAGCTAGTAGGCCGGCGACGACGACCGCCGAGCACCACCTGAACAAGAAGGGGAGTCACCTTCGGTAATATTCGTGACAACCATAAATATTTACTTACCTTTGATGATTTTCATCTGAAGGCTCTCCCAGGAATCCCAGTCTGACAATAAATGACTGATTTGTTCCATAAAGTTCCATCATTTTTGTCCAAATAGCCACTTGTTGTTAGCGTGTTCAGCCCAGTAATCCATCTTCATGAGGCGCAGGCACTTCATCCAGACAAAAACTCGAAAAATTCCGTTACAGTCCTTTAGAAACATGTGAAACGATGTATGGAATCAATCTTTAGGATGTTTTTAACATAAAACATCAATAATCTTCCAACCGGAGAATTCCTTTGTCTTCAGAACAGCACTGGAACGAGAGGTAACTCTGTCAGGAGCATGCGTCATGAGACCAAGGCTCTCTGCCAGACCACTAACTCAAACAGGTCTCACGAGCCCCTCCTTTATAGTAGAATCCTCATTCAAGTTTCTAAAGACGGTTCTAGTGGAAGCCATAGGTGGAAGCCGTAGGAAGTGCAACTTTATCCATATCTCAATGTGTATTCGGTAGGCCAAGCTTTGAAATACTACAAACCTCAGATGTCCTACTTCCTGGTTGGATTTATCTCAGGTTTTCGCCTGCCATATGAGTTCTGTTATACTCACAGACATCGTTCAAACAGTTTTAGAAATTTCAGAGTGTTTTCTATCAAATACTAATAATAATATGCATATATTAGCATCTGGGACAGAGTAGGAGGCAGTTCACTCTGGGCACACTATTCATCTGAAAGTGAAAATGCTGCCCCCTATCCAAAAAAGGTTAATGTCTAATTCATAACTTTCTTCATTTGAATCTAACTACCATGCTGTGTTGTCTTATGTCTCTCTTTATGTAGTGTTTTGTTGTCTCTCTTGTCGTTATGTGTTTTTTGTCCTATATTTTTATTTAATGATTTGTATTTTTAATCCCAGCCAAAGGTCCCCGCAGGAGGCTTTTTGCCTTTTGGTAGGCCATCATTGTAAAAAAAGAATTTGTTCTTAACTGACTTGCCTAGTTAAATAAAGGATAAATAAAGGTTAAATAAATAAAATAGTGTATCTATTTATTATTATAATAAATGTTGTTCAGTTGAATTTGTAAAACCAAATGTATATTCGGCCTCAGGTTAGACAATGCAAATAATGATAACACAACTTCCTCTGATTAATGAAACAATGCCTTTTTATTGGTTTGTCATGCAATGGTAGTTACACAAATAAGGCTTACAATCTAAACTACTTTGAGATTCAGTATGTGCTAATCATTTCAGCCACAGCAAATTACAGTGACCTCCAAAAATATTGGGGCAGTGTTTTTGATTCTGTACTCCAGCAATTTGTATTTGAAATGGTACAGCGGCCGAGGTTTGAGTGCAGACTGTCAGCTTTAATTTGAGGGTATTTTCATCCACATCGGATGAACCGTTTAGAAGTAAGAGCACTTTCTGAACATAGTCCCCCCATTGTATTAAAGTAGTCAAAAGTGTAGTATTTGGTCCCATATTTCTAGCATGCAATAATTATATAAAGTTTGTGACTCTACAAACTTGTTGGTTGTATTTACTGTTTGTATTTACTGTTTTACTAGCGTTTAAGAGCAGTTGAAGGCCACGGAAGGAGTGTTGTACGGCATTGAAGCTCGTTTGGAGGTTAGATAGCACAGTGTCCAAGGAAAGGCCAGAAGTATACAGAATGGTGTAGTCTGTGTAGAGGTGGATCAGGATAATCAATCGCCCGCAGCAAGAGCAACATCATTGATATATACAGAGAAAAGAGTCGGCCCGAGAATTGAACCCTGTGGCACGCCCATAGAGACTGCCAGAGGACTGGACAACATGCCCTCCGATTTGACACACTGACCTCTGTCTGCAAAGTAGTTGGTGAACCAGGCAAGACAGTCATTAGAAAAACCGAGGCTACTGAGTCTGCCGATAAGAATATGGTGATTGACAGAGTCGAAAGCCTTGGCCAGGTCGATGAAGACTGCTGCACAGTACTGTCTTTTATCAATGGCAGTTATCACATCGTTTAGTACCTTGAGCGTGGCTGAGGTGCACCCGTGACCGGCTCGGAAACCAGATTGCACAGCGGAGAAGGTACGGTGGGATTGGAGATGGTCAGTGATCTGATTGTTGACTTGGCTTTCGAAGACCTTAGATAGGCAGGGCAAGATGGATATAGGTCTGTAACAGTTTGGGTCCAGGGTGTCTCCCCCTTTGAAGTGGGGGATGACTGCAGCAGCTTTCCAATCTTTGGGGATCTCAGACAATATGAAAAAGAGGTTGAACAGGCTGGTAATAGGGGTTGCGACAATGGCAGCGGATAGTTTCAGAAATAGAGGGTCCAGATTGTCAAGCCCAGCTGATTTGTACGGGTCCAGGTTTTGCAGCTCTTTCAGAACATCTGCTATCTGGATTTGGGTAAAGGAGAAGCTGGAGAAGCTGGGGAGGCTTGGGCGAGTAGCTGCGCGGGGGGGGGGGCTGTTGGTCGTGTTTTGAGTAGCCAGGAGGAAGGCATGGCCAGCCGTTTAGAAATGCTTGTTGAAGTTTTCGATTATCATTGATTTATCGGTGGTGACCGTGTTACCCAGCCTCAGTGCAGTGGGCAGCTGGGAGGAGATGCTCTTGTTCTCCATGGACTTTACAGTGTCCCAGAACTTTTTGGAGTTAGAGCTACAGGATGCATATTTCTGCTTGAAAAAGCTGGCCTTTGCTTTCCTGACTGACTGCATGTATTGGTTCCTGACTTCCCTGAACAGTTGCATATCGCGGGGACTATTCGATGCTATTGCAGTCCGCCACAGGATGTTTTTGTGTTGGTCGAGGGCAGTCAGGTCTGGAGTGAACCAAGGGCTATAACTTTTCTTAGTTCTGCATTTTTTGAATGGAGCATGCTCATCTGAGATTTTGAGGAAGTTACTTTTAAAGAATGACCAGGCATCCTCAACTGACGGGATAAGGTCAATATCCTTCCAGGATAACCGGGCCAGGTCGATTAGAAAGGCCTACTCACAGAAGTGTTTTACGGAGCGTTTTTACAATGATGAGGGGTGGTCGTTTGACTGCGGACCCATAGCGGATACAGGCAATGAGGCAGTGATCGCTGAGATCCTGGTTGAAGACAGCGGAGGTGTATTTGGAGGGCCAGGATAACGTCTATGAGGGTGCCCTTGTTTACTGATTTAAGGTTGTACCTGGTGGGTTCCTTGATGATTTGTGTGAGATTGAGGGCATCTAGCTTAGATTGTAGGACTGCCGGGGTGTTAAGCATATATCAGTTTAGGTCACCTAACAGAACAAACTCTGTAGCTAGATGGGGGGCGATTCAATTCACAAATGGTGTCCAGGGCACAGCTGGGAGCTGAAGGGGGTTGGTAGCAGGCGGCAACAGTGAGAGAGTTATTTCTGGACAGTCATTTTTTAAATTAGTAGGTCGAACTGTGAGCTAGCTGCAAGCTAGCTGTGAAGATCAGAAGTAGTGGTCCAGGGATCACGGCAGGAATCCGGCGTTGTTGTGGAGAGACAGTCCGATACTGGTAGACTGGCGAGTATTATCCAGGCTAAGAACAGGGCTGGTATCTGTGCAGAAGGTAAAAGCCGCTAGCAGTGGCTAACAATGACTTAATAGCTAATTAGTTGGTTAGCTTCTGGAGGTTCTTGAATGTGTTCTAAAATTTAAAATAATAGCGATACCGTATCACATTGGGTGAGGCAGGTTACCAGAAGGTATAATCAAATAAAAAATCGAAAAGCGATTGAAAATAAAATTGGAATATATATACAAAAAATACAAAAAATACAAAAGTACACGAGACACGAACAAAACACGTCTTCACTGCTACGCCATCTTGATGGGACCATGAATGAATTGTGAATAATGCTAAGTATAATAATGCTAATGCTAAAGATTGGAAAGCAGATGCGGTCATCCCCCTCTTCAAAGGGGGGGACACTCTTGACCCAAACTGCTACAGACCCAATATCTATCCTACCCTGCTTTTCTAAGGTCTTCGAAAGCCAAGTCAACAAACAGATTACCGACCATTTTGAAGCCATACCATACCTTCTCCGCAATGCAATCTGGTTTCAGATCTGGTCATGGGTGCACCTCAGTCACACTCAAGGTCCTAAACGATATCTTAACCACCATCGATAAGAAACAATACTGTGCAGCCGTATTCATTGACCTGGCCAAGACTTTTCGACTCTGTCAATCACCACATCCTCATTGGCAGACTCAACAGCCTTGGTTTCTCAAATGATTGCCTCGCCTGGTTCACCAACAACTTCTCTGATAGTGTTCAGTGTGTCAAATCGGAGGGTATGTTGTCCGGGCCTCTGGCAGTCTCTATGGGGGTGCCACAGGGTTCAAATCTTGGACTGACTCTCTTCTCTGTACACATCAATGATGTCGCTCTTGCTGCTGGTGAGTCTCTGATCCACTTCTATGCAGACTACACAATTCTGTATACTTCTGGGCCTTCTTTGGACACTGTTAACTAACCTCCAAACGAGATTCAATGACATACAACTATCCTTCCGTGGCCTCCAACTGCTCTTGAATGCAAGTAGAACTAAATGCATGCTCTTCAACCAATCACTGCCCGCACCAGCCCGCCCATCCCGCATCACTACTCTGGACGGCTCCGAATTAGAATATGTTGATAACTACAAATACCTAGGTGTCTGGTTAGACTGTAAACTCTATTTCCAGACTCACATTAAGCATCTCCAATCCAAAATTAAATCTAGAATTGGCTTCCTATTTCACAACACAGCATCCTTCACTCATGCCGCCAGACATACCCTTGTAAAACTGACCATCCTACGATCCTCGACTTTGGCGATGTCATTTATAAAATAGCCTCCAGCATTCTACTCAACAAATTGGATGCAGTCTATCACAGTGCCATCCGTTTTGTCACCAAAGCCCCATATACTACCCACCACTGCGACCTGTACGCTCTCGTTGGCTGGCCCTCGCTTCATACTCGTCGCCAAACCCACTGGCTCCAGGTCATCTACAAGACCCTGCTAGGTAAAGTCCCCCTTATCTCAGCTCACTGGTTACCATAGCAACACCCACCTGTAGCACGCTCTCCAGCAGGTATATCTCTCTGGTCACCCCCAAAACCAATTCTTCCTTTGGCCGCCTCTCCTTCCAGTTCTCTGCTGCCAATGACTGGAACGAACTACAAAAATCTCTGGAACTTGAAACACTTCTCTCCCTCACTAGCTTTAAGCACCAGCTGTCAGAGCAGCTCACAGATTACTGTACCTGTACATAGCCCATCTATAATTTAGCCCAAACAACTACCTCTTTCCCTGTATGTATTTATTTATCTTGCTCCTTTGCACCCCATTATTTATATCTCTACTTTGCACATTCTTTCACTGCAAATCAACCAATCCAGTGTTTTACTTGTTATATTGTATTTACTTTGCCACCATGGCCTTTTCTTGCCTTTTCCTCCCTTATCTCACCTCACTTGCTCACATTGTATATAGACTTATTTTTCTACTGTATTATTGACTGCATGTTTGTTTATTCCATGTGTAACTCTGTGTTGTTGTATGTGTCGAAGTGCTTTGCTTTATCTTGGACAGGTTGCAGTTGTAAATGAGAACTTGTTCTCAACTTGCCTACCTGGTTAAATAAAGGTTCAATTAAAAAAATTAAAAAATAAAAATAAGTGAGAAAATTACAGAACGAGATCCTGAGGCCCATTGTAGTGCCATTCTGACGCCATAACCTCGAGTTTCAGCATGATAATGCACAGCCCCATGTTGCAAGGATCTACTGTATACACAATTGCTAGAAGCTGAAACTGTCCCAGTTCTTCCATGGCCTGCATACTCACCAGACATGTCACCCATCGAGCAAGTTTGGGATGCTCTGGATCGGCGAGTACAAGTTCCAGTTCCCACCAATATCCGGCAACTTTGCACAGCCATTGAAGAGCAGTAGGACAATATTCCACAGGCTACAATTAACAGCCTGATTTATTAACTTTAACAGTCGGATTTATTAACTTTATGCGAATGGGATGTGTTATGAGGCAAATGGTGTTACAGTTTTTCTCAGTCGCTTTGGTGCATTTCTTAGATGACAAGTGCAATTCTTGATAATACTTGTACAAATTCCAAATCATCTAGTCACTTGTGTACATCATTTAAGCAATTTCTTATTCCTTTGAACAAATTGCAATTGATAATGTACAAGTGTCAGCTTTTTTCCACATTATCAATTGCTCATGTCATGTTGATCAAAATATAGTAGAAGTAGGTTCTCTGTTGAATAGTCTTACCCCTCAAAACATCTAGACATTAGTTCCTTGCATAAGCCATTACATGCAAAATTGTTGAACTATTTGTCATAAACTGTCAAGCATAGTTTTACACATTTCTATTAGACCTTTTGTACGAAAACGGGAATTGATGAATCGTGCAGGTGAAATTGACCCTCACTCATGAAGGAATGTAAAGTGTTAGTTCAACCAACAATCAACCAGTTGTCTAAACTGCTCAAAGGTGCATCACATGAAGAATCAATTGGCAAGCATATATAGACAGAACACAACACAGAGTTGCAATTTTCCAATAATGGATGGACCAGGAAACTAACAGGGTCAACAGCCAAGAGGAGGAAGAAGAGGAGCAAGGATAAACCACACATTTCCATTGCTGTGGAAGGAACATGCAATATATGTACATTTTATGTCACTCTTCCTTACCAAAACAAATTCAACTGTGTGTTCTGGGATATGGCGTGTAATGGAGTTGGAATCAAGTGAACCCTCTCACAACTTTAAATACGTGGATGAGGCTGGCTTCAACCTGACCAAATGCAGAAGGCGGGGTCGGAATATCATTGGTCACAGAGCTACTGTGGATTTGCCAGGCCAACGGGGACGAAATATCACCATGTGTGCTGCTATTTTGGAGCATGGTGTCCTAACCCATATCCCCCTTATAGGGCCATACAACACCCAGCATCTACTCAACTTTTTATAGACTCTCTGCAGGGCTCTCATCCTTGATGATGAGAGGGGTCTGTTTAGAGAGGATTTGCCAAAGTATGTGGTCATTTGTGATAATGTGAGTTTCCATCGATCAAACATCATAAGGCAATGGTTTGTGACCCACCCGAGGATGCTCATAGAATTCCTCACACCTTATTCACCATTCCTTAATAACCCAATTGAGGGGTTCTTTTCAGCATGGAGGTGGAAGGTGTACAATCGTCAGCCACACACACAGACCATTTTAGAAGACAACGATGTCTTTGAAAACATCCATACGGTTAGCATCTCAACCATCGACAGGGTGCTGCATAGAAACCAGATGTGTATGAAACAGCTGTACCGTGTACCTTATAGGGCCATACAACACCCAGCATCTACTCAACTTTTTATAGACTCTCTGCAGGGCTCTCATCCTTGATGATGAGAGCGGTCTGTTTAGAGAGGATTTGCCAAAGTATGTGGTCATTTGTGATAATGTGAGTTTCCATCTATCAAACATAAGGCAATGGTTTGTGACCCACCCGATGGATGCTCATAGAATTCCTCACACCTTATTCACCATTCCTTAACCCAATTGAGGAGTTATTTTCAGCATGGAGGTGGAAGGTGTACGATCTTCAGCCACACACACAGATGACCCTGCTGGCTGCAATGGATGCAGCATGTGAGGACATCACAGTAGACGCCTGCAGAGGATGGATAAGGCATTCCAAAAGATTCTTTCCACGTTGCATTGGAAGGGAAAATATCCGGTGTGATGTGGATGAGAATATGTGGGCCGACAGACAGGAACGTCTGGATGTGTAGAGACAGCACAACATTGCTGCGGGCAAAGTTGTGCCTTAGGGGTGGTTTCCTGTGTTTCTTTCTAATTTAGTTTTTTTTCCCTTTGTGCCCCTTGGGTTGTCCAGTCTCTTTCAATCAATAACCCACATACAGTAATATGTAAATAGTACTGTTGGAATTGATATATGTCATAGAAGTGCAGCCTTGTACATTTTCAATACAGTAACTATCATCCAAACTGTAGCCTAAGTTTACATCAGGTAATACTGTCAAAGTACACAGTTACATTGACAACATGCCTAAACATTTTGACGACCTTGTTCGTGAACAAGGACTCAATGACTTATCATTCTGATGATACTGACATGATCATTGGCATGAATATTTACTTTTGAGAGATATACTAAGGATTTTTAGTGACTGACTAGCTTTAGAAACATATCTATTGTATATTGCAGTTTGTACAAATTGTTCTGAGAAATGCACTTATTATTTTGCACATGTTAGGGATGATGTGAAAAATGCACCAAAGCGAATGAGAAACTGTAACATCAGATACTGACTGGTTTTCTGATCCACTCCGATACTTTATTTGTATTTTTATGTATCTGTGACCAACCAATGAATATCTGTATTCCCAGTCATGTGAAATCCCTAGATTAGGGCCTAAAGGATGTATATCTGTATTCCCAGTCATGTGAAATCCCTAGATTAGGGCCTAAAGGATGAATATCTGTATTCCCAGTCATGTGAAATCCCTAGATTAGGGCCTAAAGGATGTATATCTGTATTCCCAGTCATGTGAAATCCCTAGATTAGGGCCTAAAGGATGTATATCTGTATTCCCAGTCATGTGAAATCCCTAGATTAGGGCCTAAAGGATGTATATCTGTATTCCCAGTCATGTGAAATCCCTAGATTAGGGCCTAAAGGATGTATATCTGTATTCCCAGTCATGTGAAATCCCTAGATTAGGGCCTAAAGGATGTATATCTGTATTCCCAGTCATGTGAAATCCCTAGATTAGGGCCTAAAGGATGTATATCTGTATTCCCAGTCATGTGAAATCCCTAGATTAGGGCCTAAAGGATGAATATCTGTATTCCCAGTCATGTGAAATCCCTAGATTAGGGCCTAAAGGATGTATATCTGTATTCCCAGTCATGTGAAATCCCTAGATTAGGGCCTAAAGGATGTATATCTGTATTCCCAGTCATGTGAAATCCCTAGATTAGGGCCTAAAGGATGAATATCTGTATTCCCAGTCATGTGAAATCCCTAGATTAGGGCCTAAAGGATGTATATCTGTATTCCCAGTCATGTGAAATCCCTAGATTAGGGCCTAAAGGATGTATATCTGTATTCCCAGTCATGTGAAATCCCTAGATTAGGGCCTAAAGGATGTATATCTGTATTCCCAGTCATGTGAAATCCCTAGATTAGGGCCTAAAGGATGTATATCTGTATTCCCAGTCATGTGAAATCCCTAGATTAGGGCCTAAAGGATGAATATCTGTATTCCCAGTCATGTGAAATCCCTAGATTAGGGCCTAAAGGATGTATATCTGTATTCCCAGTCATGTGAAATCCCTAGATTAGGGCCTAAAGGATGTATATCTGTATTCCCAGTCATGTGAAATCCCTAGATTAGGGCCTAAAGGATGTATATCTGTATTCCCAGTCATGTGAAATCCCTAGATTAGGGCCTAAAGGATGTATATCTGTATTCCCAGTCATGTGAAATCCCTAGATTAGGGCCTAAAGGATGTATATCTGTATTCCCAGTCATGTGAAATCCCTAGATTAGGGCCTAAAGGATGTATATCTGTATTCCCAGTCATGTGAAATCCCTAGATTAGGGCCTAAAGGATGTATATCTGTATTCCCAGTCATGTGAAATCCCTAGATTAGGGCCTAAAGGATGTATATCTGTATTCCCAGTCATGTGAAATCCCTAGATTAGGGCCTAAAGGATGTATATCTATATTCCCAGTCATGTGAAATCCCTAGATTAGGGCCTAAAGGATGTATATCTGTATTCCCAGTCATGTGAAATCCCTAGATTAGGGCCTAAAGGATGTATATCTGTATTCCCAGTCATGTGAAATCCCTAGATTAGGGCCTAAAGGATGTATATCTGTATTCCCAGTCATGTGAAATCCCTAGATTAGGGCCTAAAGGATGTATATCTGTATTCCCAGTCATGTGAAATCCCTAGATTAGGGCCTAAAGGATGTATATCTATATTCCCAGTCATGTGAAATCCCTAGATTAGGGCCTAAAGGATGTATATCTGTATTCCCAGTCATGTGAAATCCCTAGATTAGGGCCTAAAGGATGTATATCTGTATTCCCAGTCATGTGAAATCCCTAGATTAGGGCCTAAAGGATGTATATCTGTATTCCCAGTCATGTGAAATCCCTAGATTAGGGCCTAAAGGATATATATCTGTATTCCCAGTCATGTGAAATCCCTAGATTAGGGCCTAAAGGATGTATATCTGTATTCCCAGTCATGTGAAATCCCTAGATTAGGGCCTAAAGGATGTATATCTGTATTCCCAGTCATGTGAAATCCCTAGATTAGGGCCTAAAGGATGTATATCTGTATTCCCAGTCATGTGAAATCCCTAGATTAGGGCCTAAAGGATGTATATCTATATTCCCAGTCATGTGAAATCCCTAGATTAGGGCCTAAAGGATGTATATCTGTATTCCCAGTCATGTGAAATCCCTAGATTAGGGCCTAAAGGATGTATATCTATATTCCCAGTCATGTGAAATCCCTAGATTAGGGCCTAAATGATGTATATCTATATTCCCAGTCATGTGAAATCCCTAGATTAGGGCCTAAAGGATGTATATCTGTATTCCCAGTCATGTGAAATCCCTAGATTAGGGCCTAAAGGATGTATATCTGTATTCCCAGTCATGTGAAATATCTAGATTAGGGCCTAAAGGATGTATATCTATATTCCCAGTCATGTGAAATCCCTAGATTAGGGCCTAAAGGATGTATATCTATATTCCCAGTCATGTGAAATCCCTAGATTAGGGCCTAAAGGATGTATATCTGTATTCCCAGTCATGTGAAATCCCTAGATTAGGGCCTAAAGGATGAATATCTGTATTCCCAGTCATGTGAAATCCCTAGATTAGGGCCTAAAGGATGTATATCTGTATTCCCAGTCATGTGAAATCCCTAGATTAGGGCCTAAAGGACGTATATCTGTATTCCCAGTCATGTGAAATCCCTAGATTAGGGCCTAAAGGATGTATATCTGTATTCCCAGTCATGTGAAATCCCTAGATTAGGGCCTAAAGGATGTATATCTGTATTCCCAGTCATGTGAAATCCCTAGATTAGGGCCTAAAGGATCTATATCTGTATTCCCAGTCATGTGAAATCCCTAGATTAGGGCCTAAAGGATCTATATCTGTATTCCCAGTCATGTGAAATCCCTAGATTAGGGCCTAAAGGATGTATATCTGTATTCCCAGTCATGTGAAATCCCTAGATTAGGGCCTAAAGGATGTATATCTGTATTCCCAGTCATGTGAAATCCCTAGATTAGGGCCTAAAGGATGTATATCTGTATTCCCAGTCATGTGAAATCCCTAGATTAGGGCCTAAAGGATGTATATCTGTATTCCCAGTCATGTGAAATCCCTAGATTAGGGCCTAAAGGATGTATATCTGTATTCCCAGTCATGTGAAATCCCTAGATTAGGGCCTAAAGGATGTATATCTGTATTCCCAGTCATGTGAAATCCCTAGACTAGGGCCTAAAGGATGTATATCTGTATTCCCAGTCATGTGAAATCCCTAGATTAGGGCCTAAAGGATGTATAACTGTATTCCCAGTCATGTGAAATCCCTAGATTAGGGCCTAAAGGATGTATATCTGTATTCCCAGTCATGTGAAATCCCTAGATTAGGGCCTAAAGGATGTATATCTGTATTCCCAGTCATGTGAAATCCCTAGATTAGGGCCTAAAGGATGTATATCTGTATTCCCAGTCATGTGAAATCCCTAGATTAAGGCCTAAAGGATGTATATCTGTATTCCCAGTCATGTGAAATCCCTAGATTAGGGCCTAAAGGATGTATATCTGTATTCCCAGTCATGTGAAATCCCTAGATTAGGGCCTAAAGGATGTATATCTGTATTCCCAGTCATGTGAAATCCCTAGATTAGGGCCTAAAGGATGTATATCTGTATTCCCAGTCATGTGAAATCCCTAGATTAGGGCCTAAAGGATGTATATCTGTATTCCCAGTCATGTGAAATCCCTAGATTAGGGCCTAAAGGATGTATATCTGTATTCCCAGTCATGTGAAATCCCTAGATTAGGGCCTAAAGGATGTATATCTGTATTCCCAGTCATGTGAAATCCCTAGATTAGGGCCTAAAGGATGTATATCTGTATTCCCAGTCATGTGAAATCCCTAGATTAGGGCCTAAAGGATGTATATCTGTATTCCCAGTCATGTGAAATCCCTAGATTAGGGCCTAAAGGATGTATATCTGTATTCCCAGTCATGTGAAATCCCTAGATTAGGGCCTAAAGGATGTATATCTGTATTCCCAGTCATGTGAAATCCCTAGATTAGGGCCTAAAGGATGTATATCTGTATTCCCAGTCATGTGAAATCCCTAGATTAGGGCCTAAAGGATGTATATCTGTATTCCCAGTCATGTGAAATCCCTAGATTAGGGCCTAAAGGATGTATATCTGTATTCCCAGTCATGTGAAATCCCTAGATTAGGGCCTAAAGGATGTATATCTGTATTCCCAGTCATGTGAAATCCCTAGATTATGGCCTAAAGGATGTATATCTGTATTCCCAGTCATGTGAAATCCCTAGATTAGGGCCTAAAGGATGTATATCTGTATTCCCAGTCATGTGAAATCCCTAGATTAGGGCCTAAAGGATGTATATCTGTATTCCCAGTCATGTGAAATCCCTAGATTAGGGCCTAAAGGATGTATATCTGTATTCCCAGTCTTGTGAAATCCCTAGATTAGGGCCTAAAGGATGTATATCTGTATTCCCAGTCATGTGAAATCCCTAGATTAGGGCCTAAAGGATGTATATCTGTATTCCCAGTCATGTGAAATCCCTAGATTAGGGCCTAAATGATGTATATCTGTATTCCCAGTCATGTGAAATCCCTAGATTAGGGCCTAAAGGATGTATATCTGTATTCCCAGTCATGTGAAATCCCTAGATTAGGGCCTAAAGGATGTATATCTGTATTCCCAGTCATGTGAAATCCCTAGATTAGGGCCTAAAGGATGTATATCTGTATTCCCAGTCATGTGAAATCCCTAGATTAGGGCCTAAAGGATGTATATCTGTATTCCCAGTCATGTGAAATCCCTAGATTAGGGCCTAAAGGATGTATATCTGTATTCCCAGTCATGTGAAATCCCTAGATTAGGGCCTAAAGGATGTATATCTGTATTCCCAGTCATGTGAAATCCCTAGATTAGGGCCTAAAGGATGTATATCTGTATTCCCAGTCATGTGAAATCCCTAGATTAGGGCCTAAAGGATGTATATCTGTATTCCCAGTCATGTGAAATCCCTAGATTAGGGCCTAAAGGATGTATATCTGTATTCCCAGTCATGTGAAATCTCTAGATTAGGGCCTAAAGGATGTATATCTGTATTCCCAGTCATGTGAAATCCCTAGATTAGGGCCTAAAGGATGTATATCTGTATTCCCAGTCATGTGAAATCCCTAGATTAGGGCCTAAAGGATGTATATCTGTATTCCCAGTCATGTGAAATCCCTAGATTAGGGCCTAAAGGATGTATATCTGTATTCCCAGTCATGTGAAATCCCTAGATTAGGGCCTAAAGGATGTATATCTGTATTCCCAGTCATGTGAAATCCCTAGATTAGGGCCTAAAGGATGTATATCTGTATTCCCAGTCATGTGAAATCCCTAGATTAGGGCCTAAAGGATGTATATCTGTATTCCCAGTCATGTGAAATCCCTAGATTAGGGCCTAAAGGATGTATATCTGTATTCCCAGTCATGTGAAATCCCTAGATTAGGGCCTAAAGGATGTATATCTGTATTCCCAGTCATGTGAAATCCCTAGATTAGGGCCTAAAGGATGTATATCTGTATTCCCAGTCATGTGAAATCCCTAGATTAGGGCCTAAAGGATGTATATCTGTATTCCCAGTCATGTGAAATCCCTAGATTAGGGCCTAAAGGATGTATATCTGTATTCCCAGTCATGTGAAATCCCTAGATTAGGGCCTAATTCATTTATTATGAACTGGAACTCATTCAAATCTTTGAAATTGTTGCATGTTGCGTTTATTTTTGTTCAGTGTACAATAACAATGACTCAAATGACAAAATACATGATTGACACTTAATTACTATTGGGCACCTAAATATTCTGAAACACAACCAACAAGTTTGTAGAGTCAGAAGCTTGATGTAATCGTTGTGTGCTAGGAATATGAGACCAAATACTAAACCTTTGACTACTTTAATACACATACGTGAATTTATGGTCACCTAAAATGGGGAGTCTATGTACAAAAAGTGATGTAATTTTCTAATTTGTTCACCCGATATGGGATGAAAATATCTCTAAATTGAAGCTGACAGTCTCCACTTTAACCTCATAGGCATTGTATTATTTACAAATGTGGGATTACAGAGCCAAAACAACAACAACATGTGTCACTGTCCCAATACTAGCAGAGCTCACTGTATATCTGATTATACGGCACCCTAATAAGTGATGATATTTCAACGGAGGCAGATTTTTAATCATGTGTTTTTATAGACATATCTTTCCTCAAATCTCTCTTGCTAGAACTTTTCACTTTTATCCTTTGACTGGAATTCATTTTAAACTTTGTTTTCCCTCCCTTGTGGTTTCCAAAGTAATTGTCTAACTTTTTCCACATTAACAAGCCGAGGTTCTTAAAAGTCAGTGCATGGGAATTTCTGTGTGCAGGCTAGGTCTTCATTCCAACTTCCACTACCTTCAATTTATGATGATTAATAGGTGAATCCTTACTTCAGATGTGCATGGAGAGCTCAAATGTACAGGCTTCTCACAAATCAAGATTCTTACCTTAGTAGGGGTTGGATAGGGGCTCCACAGGACCAGTTTAAAAAGCTACCACGGTAATAACATTGCATTAAGGCTATTCCAAATATATGGCACATATTTAAGGAGAAGATAAGGACATGAGAGTAGACTGCAGCCATGTGTCATGACGTTGGCCTGGGGGTAGGTTTATGACAGTCATAAATACCTCTTCCCCCCTTTTTCCTCTCTCTACCCTACTGATGTTACATTTGCAACCCCTTGGTTATCATAGAGATTCTGGGAACATCAGAAGGTGGGGGGAAATTAACTATATTCTGGTAATCCGACCAATTGAACATATGCGGTGGTACTTAATGAATATGATGTCAGTTCGGTTGTCCTCTGAGACGAAGCCAACATAAGCGTGAGCTTTGGTTGCGAATGGTATGAACTTTGAACTCTTATTCACTACAGAAGTGATACCTCCTAGCCGTTGAGTTAGCAACAGCAGCTGCAAACGCAGGATAGGAAGGAACAGACAGAGTATCCCGTTTACCACACAACGACGGTACTATAACGTATGCAATTTACCAGCAGGGACATTCTTCAAAGGACAAAGGACTCGGTGGGACAACACGGCCTTCCATCTACCACCAACCTACCGAAGCTCAGCTCAGAGTAAATATTTATTGTATTTTCCTTTTCCAAATGGGCGGTAATTTAGAATGCATAAGATTCTGTATTTACAATAGCACAGCTTCGCCCTTTGTTCCTCAGTCTTCCCGCTCTTTCACTCAAATCCAGCCTTTTTCTTTTGTGTAACAAGCAGTCATATCTGTTCCGCCCGCTAGGGACGTTTTCCTTTATGACGTAATTTGTAATCAAGTTAGGATTTAATTATGTGTATGTGCAATTTTGTGTGATTAATAAATAATTCAACCCAATTTTGTATTGCTGATTCAACTTGTTAGCCAGGGTTCGTGCAGATAACCAAGCATTAACAACTTTCAGATGAGACTGAATTAAGGTGACGATTAATATTTACTGCTATTGATGTAAAATATTACTAGGTCTTTAAGAGTTTATTCGCCAGATAACAGCTCTATAAATATTATTTTGTGGTGCCCCGACTATAGTTAATTACATTTACATGATTAGCTCAATCAGGTAATATTAATTACGGAGAAATTATTTGATAGAATATCATGTCATATCACTTAATCCGGCATAGCCAAAGACACGACACATGTTATGAAGCCATCCTTGTATGACTGTCTTTTAAAGGGGCCAAAATCAGGCAGACATCTCCAACCTTATCACAAAGCATTGGATAAAGGCTTATGGTAAGGTATAATTCATTCTCACAGACCTTTGGTCCATTTACTTGCTCCACCATCAAATAAAGCTACTGTAATAACAGCATTTCACAGTCATTATCTGGTCCAGACATGCCGAAGGGTACTGCTAAGACTTACTGAGTCATTGTTTTCTGGCTGATTCAGCACAGTGGATTTCTTTGATTCCTAAAGGGAATGCCATCCTGCAGCAGCAGCATTTTCTTATTCAGGGAACCTTATTGGTCTAATAACAATACAAGTGGAACATGATAATGTTTTGATTATAAAGATCTGATTAGATTGTTATTTATTTATATTCTTTACCACTGTTATTTGTCCTTTTTTATTCACCACTCACATTCCATTAAATGAAACCAGTTCATATTTAGCACCACTAATTACAAGTGTTAGCTTCATTCAACTTGGTGATTGGTAGGGGTGTGGTGCTGTTGAGAATGTACTTTCGCATGCCTATTTTAATATTTTTCTGGGTTGGAATTTATGACTCAGGGTGACACATGGCTATAGGTGAAAGCATGCATGCCCACGCATCCAAGTACACACACAGATCCATCCTTTCACTGGTTTATTGAACTTTGTTTGAGGCGATTATTTTTCAAATATCTCTAACATATTATTTCTGCTTTGCGGAATTGAAACCCGCTGTAGATTGTCAAGACTACTGACTCTCATTATAGTGCCTGTTAATGGCCTTTTAATGCTGCATGCTTTTGCTGGTCTCCCTTGGCTATGGAGGTTGTGGGGGTCGGGAGCTTTGATTCTTTGACACAGGTGTTTGGAAAGGGTAGCCAGTATCCCTTGTTTGGCTTAGGGACAGATGGCCAGGCTTTAAGTCTGAGGCAGACCATCCACCCCATCGTTAGCCCCTTGCCCTGGCCAACAGGAAATGCTCCCTGGGTGGAGAGGAAACAGGCCCTGGGCAGATGGAAGGCTCGTGTACAGATAGATGTAGGATCTTAATTTGATCACCGTGTTGCAGGACAACTTTCCTGCAATGCAGGGCATTTAAAACGTGTAGTGTATTTGAGGTTTAAAAAGGCTTCAGAAATGTGTAATTTCCGCTTTTCAATGTCTTACTTGATTTACCCTTATGAAAAATGTATCAACCCTTACAAATATCTCCATTAATTATAATTCACATAACAATTCACATTTCCTGTTGCAGCAGGATAATAATCCAAACTGGCTCAAATTAAGATCCTACATCTGTAAGGCTTTGATGGTGCAGCCTGACTTAGCCTAGCCTAGTCCCCTTACTTTACAGCCTCTAAGGCATCCAGGCACTCATGACAACATTCATTGCCTTGGAAACTTGGATTTGGTGTTTTAATTATCTGCTCTTCTCCTCAGCTGGCATTGTAATCCTTCTCAGCCTCTTCCTTCCACAGTTTTGATCACAGCACACTCGAGTGCAACACAACACAGAACAATTACATCTGTGGGGGAAATAGGGATGAAAAAAAAAGAGAAAAAGAAATGGTGTTTGTGTTCCTTCGCTGTCAGGGAGTGTGAAAGGAGTTATGAAGTTGTTTGTACCGCATGAAGCGTGCTGTTGTTATTTCCTTCTTGGTAATTAAGCTCCAGACTCGTAAGTGTCATAGGCTTGATGTGTGAGTGTTACAGAGACGGTGCTACTGTTTGTTGAATGTGCTAATTAGCTTCCTTTTTAATTTTTTGTATTATTATTTATTACAAGAAAACACAAGGAAGGTGTAACATTAAAGTATTAGAACATGAAGGACAAACACTACAGCATCAAGACACTATCAAACGCGTATCAGTCTTTCCACAACAGAGGCATCCTTATGTGTGAGGGTGCGTGTGCAAGATAGTGATATAAAATATATGTCATAGTTTCCTTTTTCATGATCACAATCTTGTGAAACCCAAACCCTCCAAGATCCCCCCCCACAGTTCCCCAATAGCTGTCCCTCAACCATTCGAGACCCCTCCCACAGTCCCCCCCGGAAGAAAATAAAATAAAATATATAGTTAATTCCATTCCCCACCCCCAAGAACCCCCCAATGCACCGACAACCAAGAGAATTAACAAAAGAGAAAAAAGGAAAAAGACAGAAGAAAACAGCAAACAACAATGCAAATAAATAAATAATTAAAACAAAGGACATCAAGGACAACTGAAATCATAACAGCAATGCCTACTTTATATGTTTGTGTCCATGTCTGGCACTATTACATGTATGTGTGTGTTCTTGTATGTGTTTATTTGAATGAGAGTGTGTGTATATGCATGTGTACAAACACCTGCACGGCATCAGCCTCAGGCAAACCGGCATTAGTTGTAAAAACTCTGGCCCTCAGTGTCATTCAAACGGACTTTATTATGCAACTCCACTCCCACTTGTCTCCAATTCCACATCCCAACCCTCAGCTTCCCTCAGCCCATCCCATCTCTCTCTACTGGCCACGAAACACATATCTTTCAAATATGCTATGATGTTTAATGTACAATTTCAATCTATCTAATCGAATAGAATCTATAGATTGCGTGTTGAACATGAATACTTTTACTAAGAGTATAGTATATTAGTAATTGACTGACCCAGTCTCTCCAGATCTCCTAACAGTACTACTTATAGGGTCAATTTTAGATCAATGCTATGCATTTTCAGACATTCCTGAACCTGAGACCAGAAACAGGCTACCTGAGGGCAATACCAAAATAAATGGTCTTGTAACGTTCTGAGAAAGAGAGGAGGACCAAGGTTCAGCGTGGTAAGTGTTCATCTTGTTTTAATAAGAAATACTGAACACTGAACCAAACGACAAAACGAACAGTCCTGACCGGTGAAACAAATCACAGAACAGAAAATAAGCACCCACCACTCAAAAGTGAAACCAGGCTACCTAAGTATGGTTCTCAATCAGGGACAACGATTGACAGCTGCCTCTGATTGAGAACCATACCAGGCCAAACACAGAAATCCCAAATCATAGAAAAGAGAACATAGACAACCCACCCAACTCACGCCCTGACCATACTTAAAACAAAGACATAACAAAAGAACTAAGGTCAGAACGTGACAGGTCTATTGATTCTGTATCCTCACAACAAAATATGCAGAGCTTCGATGATGTTATGCCCCAAATATTCAACATTTTGTTGGTGGCAAGAATTCTATATAATAATTTTAGCTGAAAAGCAAAGTCTTGAATCTTGTGTTGTTTTATATATCAACTCATACACCCTGTACCATGGAATCGGTACATCAAAAATCTCTTCCCAACTATTTTGCAATATGTATGGCACAGTTGTCACGTTCTGACCTTTATTTCCTTTGTTTTGTATTTATTTAGTATGGTCAGGGCGTGAGTTGGGGTGGACAGTCTATGTTTGTTTTTCTATGATTTTGGGATTTGTATGTTTCAGCCTAGTATCATTCTCAATCAGAGGCAGGTGTCAATAGTTGTCTCTGATTGAGAATCATACTTAGGTAGCCTGGGTTGCACTGTTTGTTTGTGGGTGATTGTCTATGTTGATTGCTTGTGTCATCACAGTTCTCATTTAGCTTCACGGTCGTTATTTGTTTATTGCTTTGTATAGTGTGTTTCAGTGTTCAGTGTTTTCTTTATTAAATTTCATCATGAACACATACCACGCCGCATTTTGGTCCTCCGATCCTTCTCGCCTCTCCTCTTCAGATGAAGAGGAGGACGCCCGTGACAACAGTTGTCAACATCCTGATCCTCAAATGAAACTGGCATATCATAATTACGTTTTAGTCCAGAGAGTACAGAAAAGTTATCTAGATCTTTACTGAGACATTGCGGGGATCTAGCTTGTGGTCTTAACATAAAACTTGAGTCATCGGCATACACGGACACCTTTGTTTTTAACTTGGAACTCCCTCTCCCGTATCCGGGAGAATTGTTATCAACTGACACTAATTAGCATAATGCAACGGACAAAAAATATGACTAGAAAATATTAATATTCATGAAATCACAAGTGAAATATATTGAAACACAGCTTAGCCTTTTGTTAATCACCCTGTCATGAAATGATGCTTTACAGCCAGATCAAGACAAGCATTTGTGTAAGTTTATCGATAGCCTAGCATATCATTATTCCTAGCTAGCAGCAGGCAACATGGTCACGAAAATCAGAAAAGCAATCAAATTAAATAATTTACCTTTGATGAGCTTCGGATGTTTTCACTCACGAGACACCCAGTTAGATAGCAAATGTTCCTTTATTCCAAAAATATTATTTTTGTAGCCGAAATAACTCCATTAGTTCTTCACGTTTGGCTGAGAATTCGGTCACGACAACGCCAAAAAATATTCCAAATTAGCTCCATAATATCGACAGAAACATGGCAAACGTTGTTTATAACCTATTCAATAATATATCACCCGGGACAGCTGTATTTTCAGTAAGACCGGAAGGAAAAATAGCTACCTCTGTCTATTACGCAATAATTACTCTGAGAGCCCTCAGCCGGACACTTACGCAATGTAGTCATTTAGGCTCATTCTTCAACATAAAGGCGTGAAACTACGTCAAAATGCTGTAGACACCTTGGGGAATACGTAGAAAAAGGAATCTGGTTGATAGCCCATTCACTGCTCAATAGGGATGCATCGGAACGCAGAGCTTTCAAAACATGAGTCACTTCCTGATTGGATTTTTCTCAGGCTTTCGCCTGCAATATCAATTCTGTTATACTCACAGACAATATTTTTACAGTTTTGGAAACTTTAGAGTGTTTTCTATCCTAAGCTGTCAATTATATGCATATTCTAGCATCTTCTCCTGACAAAATAGCCCGTTTACTTTGGGAACGTTATTTTTCCAAAAATGAAAATAGTGCCCCCTAGTTTCAAGAGGTTTTAAGCCTTGGATTTCTAATCCTCTAATGTTGTTATTGGATCTGATTTTAATAGCTAGCATTTCGATGGCCATAACAAATAGATATGGTGACAGTGGACACCCTTGTTTAACTCCTCTTGACAATTCAAAACTCTCTGAGAAGTAGCCGTTATTTACTATTTTACACCTTGGGTTGCTACATATTATTTTTTACCCATTTTATAAGAGAATTACCGAAGTCTTACTTCATCAATGCCTTTTCAAAATCTGCTATAAATACCATTCCTGGCTTCTTATATGTTTCATGATGTTCTATTGTTTCTAGTAGTTCTCATATATTATCTCCACTGTATCGTACATGTAAAACACCTGTCTGATCAGGGTGAACAATACCTGGTAAAACCATTTTAATTTTGAGAGCTATGCATTTTGCTAGCATTTTTGCATCACAACATTGATTTGTAAGGGGCCTCCAGTTTTTTAGATAGACCGGGTCTTTATATTTGCCATTTGGGTCTAGTTTTAATAATAGAGAAATTAGACCTTCATGCTGAGTACCTGACAGGCTACCATTTCTATAGGAGTAGTTAAAACAATCTAACAATGGAGCTTTTAGTATATAAAAAAATACTTGATATACCTCTAACGGTATGCCATCAAGCCCTGGGGTTTCTCGAGACTGAAAGGATTTAATAGCTTCAAAAAGTTATTCCTCTGTAATTTGGCCTTCACACTGATCTTTCTGTACATTTGTTACTTTTCCATTTTTTATATTAGTTGGAAATAATTCCTTATCGTAATCTCCATTCAGTGGGAGAGTATGAGACGGAAAAGAGAACATCTGCCTAAAATAATTAGCTTCCTCTTTTAAAATATAATTCGAAGAATCATAGATGACTCTGTCTTCAGTAACCAGTTTCTGCAAATTATTTTTGTTAGCGTTCCTGTTTTTGTATCTCTGTAGTATTGTTAGTGTTCCTTATTTTGTATGTGTGTAGTATTGTTTTTATTGCTATCTTCCTGTACTGTTAGTTCATGGATTTCCCTTTTTAGTCTTGTTTCTTTAGCCAGAAACTGCTCATTTATTATGAATGAATATTGAATTGAATGACCCCTGTATGTGCATTTAAAGGTATCCCAAACAATAAGGGGATTTGCTGAACCTATATTATACTGGAAAAATTCAGTTATAAATGATTTTGTCTTAGTTAAAAATAAGTTGTCCTCCAGTACTCTTTGATTCAATTTCCAATATCCCGTCCACGTGGAAAATTTGTAAGAGTTATGTGAATGCCAATTGGATAATGATCCGATCGCATTCTGTCTCCTATTAATTTTTTTTAACCTTTGTTGCTAGAGAGAAAGAGACAAGAAAGTAGTCAAGAATACTAGCTTGATTAAGTATCCTCCATGTACAGTGGGGCAAAAAAGTATTTAGTCAGCCACCAATTGTGCAATTCTCCCACTTAAAAAGATGAGAGAGGCCTGTAATTGTCATCATAGGTACACTTCAACTATGACAGACAAAATGAGAAAAAAAATCCAGAAAATCACATTGTAGGATTTTTTATGAATTTGATGATCAGGGCACTACAAGATTCTTCTCCATGACAAGGGCCTCCCTCGTTTCATTCTCTTCCTGAGATCATGAGGCATGATGTATTAATACGTTTCTTGCTCATCGTCATTTGAAGGCTGACCTACTTCCTGAATGAGAGTAACCCAAGGGCCCTGGTAAGTCATGTCAAGTTGGATACATTGAGAGCCCTACTGACATCTCTCTGTAATGAGAGCTGAAGTGATGGAGAGTGAGCATGAGCCCTAAGGAGGAACTCTGACTCTTGCATGAGTAAACCACCAGTGACTCAACAACCTTTTAAGAGCCTTACTGAATCAACTAAATCAACTGAATTACTGAATCAACTGGTAACTGGGTTTCAGGGACAAGTTTTTTTTTCTCCATTGCAATAATGTGCGTTTAGTTTATTATGTCCAAAATGATGTCGAATCAGCTTGCACCGGGAAGAGAAACGTGATATGTGGGCTATTGTCCATAGAATACCTATTGTAAACTGAATAGTATAACTTCTGTTGTGCTGTTATTGCTTTCTAACTATTAATTAGGTAACTTCTCTGCAGAGACATCCATGGCATCCATCTGGGCATGCTCCACACTTCCTGTAAGTATCAAGGTGACAGGGTGGAACTTATTTGCCTTTGTTTTGCCAGTGTTCAGAGCATTTCAAAATCTCAACAGACCTTCAAAATCTCAACTGACCTTCAAAACCTCAATTGACCTTGGACCCAAGTAGACCAAAGAGACAAAGAAACTCACTAAAGAAAGGTTACCATTATCAGAACGGCAGGATGATAATGGCATAACAACATCAGAAGCTCCGCATTGGCTTAAGCATGACAACAATTGAACAAAAATCTGTTAAATCCACATGAACACACCTTCAACGCATTCATTAGGGCTCAAAATACTTAGTTTGTTGGTCATCACAACATGACCAAGATAAAATCTTATACTCTCCCTGGCCTATCCCCTCTCCCTCCCTTTTCTCTGCACTGAGTATTTTCTGTCCTCCCTGAGGAAATAGCTGGAACATTTGGATGTTGCCAGTGTTGCAGGGTGAGGCGCTGCGGAACACTGAGGCTGCGGAATCGAGTGAGGGAGTGAGTGGACGAGAGCGGCGGCAGGAAGGGAAATTGATTCCCCCTCTTTCCGCCACAGGCTGATTAATGCCACGACTGTGTGGAGGGCCCCTGGAGAGATGTGTGTGTGTGCCCTTGCGCCTGTGTATTTAACATTGTGTGCTTGAGTGAGAATATGTGAGTGTGTTTGTGTGTTTGTGTTACCTAGTGTGTGAGAAGAAATGGGCAAATTATACGTTAAAGGATCGGACCCTTTTTTTCAATTTTTGCCTAAAATGACATACCCAAATCTAACTGTCTGTAGCTCAGGACCTGAAGCAAGGATATGCATATTCTTTATACCATTTGAAAGGAAACACTTAAAAGTTTGTGGAAATCTGAATTTAATGTAGGGGAATATAACACATTAGATCTGGTAAAAGATAATAAAGAAAAAATAATATGTTTTATTTATTTACATTTTTTCATCGTCTTTGAAATGCAAGAGAAAGGTTACAATGTACTATTTCAGGTTAGGTGTGATTTAGATTTCGGCCGCTAGATGGCAGCAGTGTACGTGCAAAGTGTTAGACTGATTCATTGAACCATTGCATTTCTGTTCAAAATGTTCCATCAAGACTGCCCAAATGTGCCTAATAGGTGTATTAATACATTTTCAAGTCCATACCTGTGCACTCTCCTCAAACAGTAGCATGGTATTCTTTCACTGTAATAGCTACTGTAAATAAGATGAACAATAATTTAAACTTTCTGACCATATCAGATATGTCCATGTCTTGGGAAATTTTCTTGTTACTTCAACCTCATGCTAATGATATTAGGGGGGGGGGCACGAATCCTGTAGAGGTTAAAAAGTATCTTGTTACAAATACAAGATACTCCATTAAACCAGTGTATGAGACTAAAATACAAATTACTTTTGCAAGTACTCGTGTTCACTACAACAACATTCTCTATAACGGTAACCCCCAAAATATTTTACTTGCTATGACTGTGATACAGCATGTGGTTGTTTATCTACCTAAGTCACTCTGGATTAAATTGTCTGCTAAATGACCTAAATGTAAATGTAAAAATGAACAATTGCAAAACACAGTGGATTTTATCAGAGACATATAAAGAGAGTTAGGCCAATGCGGTTGAACGTTCTGAGAGCGCAAATTTATCCTCCATAGCCATTGCTAAGTGATAATTAACACTTCCGATAGTTTTCCAAACCTATGAAGATGTTCAGTGAAAAGCAGATATGCAATTTGTTGACACTACAAAAATAAAAGACTTTGATACACATTATCCCGAATGCTAATCAATACATTTGTCTGTTAAATTCGCTGCTCTGTTTTGCTTGTTACAGCGGGTCACTTAACATGGAACTGCTCTCGTATTGTTACAGCGCCAACATTTCAAGAATAAAGTTCTATATGGGCTCTAACATGGTGACCATTCTTAAACCTGGCCTAACTCTCTATACATATGGCCCTGGGTATTATTATTTGTCTTTCCATTTTGGGGTGGAGCTCATGATAATATAACCCAGCATGCTTTGCAAGTGTTTGTTTTTTAAAATTACATGTACATTTTTGTCATTTAGCAGGTACTCTTATCACACCATAGTGCCATCAGACTTCTGATACCAATGCAGGGTGAAAGGGGGCCACACAATTTTGAACCGCTATAACAATTGTCTAAAAAATAGAATTGTTGCAATAAACTTTTAACATCATATATTTACAAAATAATACATATGGGAGCAGTCAGCCGCCTGAAGAATATTCTAGTAGTCGAAACACGTTGCAGTTGTGCATTCTGATGTACTAGGCTGACTGCCCCCATATGTATTCTTTTGTATATATATTATGTTAATAGTTCACAAAAAATGTATTGCAAGTACTGGCCATCCACTCGTCTTCTTTCTTTGGATTACCTGCCATTTAGGGGCCTACATTCCCACTGCCTTCTTCTCAGCATAGAAAAGTATTTAGCATATTAAAATGACAAATTACAGGTCTTGAAGAATGTGGTTCCAAAATACATTGGATTGTAGTTCAGGCCAGTGTAACACAGTGTAACACTGGCCTCAACGGCAGGTAGGTAGCTAGTGGTTAGAGCATTAGACTACTAACCGAAAGGTTGCTAGACTGAACCCCGAGCTGACAAGGTAAAAATCTGTAATTCCGCCCCTGAACAAGGCAGCTAACCCACTGTTCCCTGGTAGACTGCTATTGTAAATAAGAATTTGTCCTTAACTGAATTGCCTAGTTAAATAAAGGTTAAATAAAATCACAAATGACAAAATACTCTGAAGTAATTAAATATGTAATTTAAATACTGCCCATCTCTGTGTGTGAGTGTTCAACCAGAAATTGAGGAGAAGAAGAAAGGACCGAAGGAAAGTAGTGTTTATTAAGGTCCCCTGTGTTTATTAAAGTCCCCTGTGTTTATTAAGGTCCCCTGTGTTTATTAAAGTCCCCTGTGTTTATCAAGGTCCCCTGTGTTTATTAAGGTCCCCTGTGTTTATTAAGGTCCCCTGTGTTTATTAAGGTCCTCTGTGTTTATTAAGGTCCCCTGTGTTTATTAAGGTCCGCTGTGTTGAGGTGTGCCACCCTGTTTCTTTTTCTCTCTCTCGCTCCCTCTGATGAATATTCCTCTCCTGCTCTTGAGTCAGGAGCTGTTTCCTTTACCCAGGAGGACCGGGCACAAACACTTGCCCGAGGGAGTGAGACACCCGTTTGCTCCATACTCCGTCTCTCTCTCTCTTCCCCGCTCTGTCTCTAATTGATTGAAGCCTATAAAGGCATCCGTACTGTTGTGTCCTGCCTTGATGTAACGGGCCCATGAGACTTCCTGGGTAGACAGTGCTGCCAGGTAGGTGGTTGGCTGGGACTAAAGCGATATGCCATTATATTTAAAGTGCACAGAGCTAGGTGGAGGCAGAATTCCCAGGGGGTGTATGCTGGGTCGTCTGTAGAGCTAGTGCTTTGCTTTTCATGTCGATACAGGAGAAGACTCCCAGAAAGAAGTGTGTGTGTTGCGAGGGGGAGCGTTACTGGGGGATTATTAGCTTTTGTATTCAGGCAAACATAGTGGTTGTGAGAATACACACACATATGTACACATGCCCTAAAACATCAAATACAGAGTCTTCCATCCTGGGATCACCCAAACTAACATACACATTTACTCAATGGACACACATGACTACATTCTCTCGTACATAACAAGGTCAAAACTACCCAACCGTCATCCACCCAACAGATCAACAAAGGCAACAGCACACTGGCTAACATACTGTACATGTACAGAACAAATCCCTGCCACTGCCCTCAGGGCTTTGTGATCACTTATTAAAGCTGCAATCCATAGCAGGAAAACTGCCACGTCCGTTTGCAATATTACAACAACGAAGACGTTACTTCAAACAACACATCATTGAACATCATTGCACGCTCGATTGAACAGCAGAGTATGTACTACGATTATATATATTTTTACCACGATGCTGGATGCTCATGTCCTCAAAACAATAACAAATGTGCCCGGGGCGGCCAGTGCGCTGTTTAACCTATCGCGGATCGCGGATCGCGGATCTCAGCTTTAGGCCAGAGGGCCCCTTACTGGCCCTCCAACCCCCATCCAGCTCCTGACCAGGCCTGACACTGCTTAGCCCCCTACAGAAACCAGCAAGCTGAGGGTTGTAGCGGTGTCAGTGTGGCTGCTACTTATAGCGTCAGCAGACTGCAGTTGTGTTGCAGGTGTGCATAGAGGCAGCCCTCCTGCATGCTGAGTAAGATTACCAATCCTACCACAGAAGCCCCCACTCCCTCCAGCTGTGGGATCAGGGTTGGAGAGACAAGGAGAGGAGGGGATTGGACGCGTTGGACTGAAAGATCACAAACTAATTAAGGTCATAATGGAGTTCAAGCCTGTTAAAATTGTTTATGAATCATTGGGGGTTGGGAAAAGTGGTTTTCCCCCGGTGTCCTCTATATAATTAGCCAGAGCCAAGGTCACACACACACACACACACACACACACACACACACACACACACACACACACACACACACACACAAACACACACACACACACACACACCCTACTGGTGGTGGGGCTCGAATCAGGGCACCCCCAAAAAATATATAAACTGCTGCTGTGGACAGATTGCAGCATTTGCAACGGTCCGAGGAACAGGGCTGATCTGCCTTCTGTATTAATTTCATCAATAAATAGTAGCAGCCTCGTGGGGCTCTTAGGCGCTGAAATGCACCTTCAGTGATATTAATGAGGTTTCGCAGCTTATTCAGCCTATTTATTATTCGTTAACTGAAAGGGGAAAAAAGAGGGCAACCATTTAGCTCAATGTCGCAAGAGGTTTTTGCATGGATGTCATTGAGTTTTTTCTCAAAACAGCCAATTTGGTGATCATAACAGCACATTTAAGCAGACCTTATTTATGTTAAGTGCACCAGGGGCATTACTGCCTTCTTGCTGATGGTGCATTGTGATTGGGCAATGCTCTTTGGTGTTGTCAGAGTGTTGTTTGTTCCTGGTCAGGAAGAACTGATCCCAAACCTGTAGACTTAAAAGCATCTGCTTAAGTTGGCTTTGTGAAGTGGGAACATCATCCTGATTTGACGAGACAACCATTTGTATCTCAATTAGGTTGCCCTTTCTACAATCACTCAATAGAAGATTAACATGTGTTCATTGAGAGATGAAATTAAACTGATAAAGCGGCCACAGATGATGATCCCATTCCCCACCCGTTTGATTTGGCAAACGATTCTGTGGGCCAGGCCCAAGAGGTTTATTGACATAGGCAGCAGGGCCAACGTGTTAAAGACTTAAGGAGATCTGCTCCCGCTCTAACACTTTTCTGGAAACCTGTCGGTGCATCTGTTTCATGGATAGCATTGATTGGCATCTCATCCTAACCTCTTGGGGTACACAGTACGGGGATGGAGGTGGAGGGGAGGGCTTCGACCTCCATATGGTATTGTTGCTGCCACCCACAGGTCTGTGTCAGAGTATGGGCATGTGGATAAGATAGAGCTTGCAAGTAGTAGCTTGTGGGTACAGCATAGGAGTTAAGCATTTCACTGTACTTGTGAACAAAACGATAACACATTTTATTGTGACAATAAAAACTTTAACTTTAACAAGCATACTGTACAGGCAAACACAGCCAGAAATACTGTATCAGTCAAAAGTCTGGACACACCGTCTCCTTCAAGGGTTTTTCTTTATTTGTACTATTTTCTACATTGTAGAATAATAGTGAAGACATCAAAACTATGAAATAACACATATGGAATCATGTAGTAAAAAAAAAAGTGTTAAACAAATCAACATACACTACCATTCAAATGTTGGGGGTCACTTAGAAATGTTTTTATTTTTGAAGGAAAAGCAAATGTTTTGTCCATTAAAATAACATCAAATTGATCAGAAATACAGTGTAGACATTGCTAATGTTGTAAATAACTATTGTAGCTGTAAACGGATGATTTTTAATAGAATATCTACATACTATAGTCAGCAACCATCACTCCTATGTTCCAATGGCATGTTGTGTAAGCTAATCCAAGCTTATCATTTTAAAAGGCTAATTGATCATTAGAAAACCCTTTTGCAATTATGTTACCACAGCTGAAAACTGTTGTGCTGACAAAGAAGCAATACAACTGGCCTTCTTTAGAATAGTTGAGTATCTGGAGCATCAAGCATTTGTGGGTTCAATTACAGGCTCAAAATGGCTAGAAACAAATAACTTTCTCCTGAAACTCATCTGAGAAATGAAGGTTATTACATGTGAGAAATTGCCAAGAAACTGAAGATCTCATACAACGCTGTGTACTATTCCCTTCACAGAACAACGCAAACTGGCTCTAACCAGAAAAGAAAGAGGGGTGGGAGACCACGGTGCACAACTGAGCAAGAGGACAAGTACACTAGAGTGTCTAGTTTGAGAAACAGACAACCTCATGTCCTCAACTGGCAGCTTCATTAAATAGTAACCGCAAAACACCAGTCTCAACGTCAACATTGAAGAGACAACTCCAGGATGCTGGCCTTCTATGATAAACTTGGATTAGCTAATGTAACAGTTCAACTTTCATCTGTCCCAGGCTCAAACCACAAAAAGTCAACTGACACCCATGAAGCATCGCTACCCATCGCGCCACAACAGCCGTGGCCCTTACAGAGCAAGGGGAACAACTACTTCAGGTCTCAGAGCGAGTGACATCACCCAATTGAAACGCTATTAGCGCGCACCATTTCACATCGGTTACACTCACCCCCCTTTTGACTTCCTCCTTTTCCGCAGAAACCAGTGATCCGGGTCATGGCACCAATGTAACAGTTTAACTTTTGTCTGTCCCCTCGCCCCGACCCGAGCTCGAACCAGGGACCCTCTGCACACATAGACAACTGACACCCACTAATTATCGTTACCCATCGAGCCACAAAAACGACGGCCCTTTCAGAGCAAGGGGAACAACTATTTCAGATCTCAGAGAGAGTAACGTCACCCGATTGGAACGATATTAGCGCACACCACCGCTAACTAGCTAGCCATTTCACATCGGTTACACTAACACAACGTGCCATTGAAACACAGTAGTGATGGTTGCTGATAATGGGCTGATAGTACGCCTATGTAGATATTCCATTAAAAATGTCTACACTGTACTTCTGATCAATGTGAAGTTATTTTATATGGACAAAAAATGTACTTTTCTTTCAAAAACAAGGAGATTTCTACCTGACCCCAAACTTTTGAACGGTAGGGTATATTTTTGATTTTATATTCCTCAAAGTAGCCACCCTTTTCCTTGATGACAGCTTTGCACACTGTTGGCATTCTCTCAACCAGCTTTACCTGGAATGCTTTTCCAACAGTCTTGAAGCAGATCCCACATATGCTGGGCACTTTTTGGCTGCTTTCCTTCACTCTGCATCCAACTCATCTCAACCCATCTCGTTCGGGTGATTGTGGAGGTCAGGCCATCTGATTCAGCACTCCATCACTCTCCTTCTTGGTCAAATAATCCTTACACAGCCTGGAAGTGTGTTTTCGGTCATTGTCCTGTTGAAAAACAAATTATTGTCGCACTAAGTGTAAACCAGATGGGATGGCGTATCGCTGGGATGGCGTATCGCTGCTGTGGTAGCCATGCTGGTTAAGTGTGCCTTGATTTCTAACTTAATCACTTACAGTGTCACCAGCAAAACACCCCCACACCATCACACCTCCTCCTCCATGCTTCACATTGGGATCCACACATGTGGAGATCATCCATTTACTTTACCTACTCTACGTCTCACAAAGACACAGGGTTGGAGGAAGTGTGATTTGAACTCATCAAACGAAAGGACAGATTTCCACTGTTCTAATGTCCATTGCTTTTGTTTCTTGGCCCAAGCAAGTCTCTTCTTATTATTGGTGTCCTTTAGTAGTGATTTCTTTGCAGCAATTCGATCATGAAGACCTGGTTCATACAGTCTCCTCTGAACAGTTGATGTTGAGATGTGTCTGTAACTTGAACTCTGTAAAGCATTTATTTGTGCTGTAATCTGAGGTGCAATTTCTCATTGCCTGGGAGTCTTTAGGGAACTTTTGGCAAACTCCAAGTGGGCTGTCATGTGCCTTTTACTGAGGAGTGGCGGAGTGGCTTCCGTCTGGCCACTCTACCACAAAGGCCTGATTGGTGGAGTGCTGCAGGGATGGTTGTCCTTCTGGAAGGTTCTCCCATCTCCACAGAGGAACTCTAGATCTCAGTCAGAGTGATCATCGGATTCTTGGTCACCTCCCCGATTAAGGCCCTTCTGCCCCTTTGCTCAGTTTAGCTGGGGGGGGCAGCTCTAGGAAGTCATGGTGGTTCCAAACTTCATCGATTTCAGAATGATGGCCACTGTGTTCTTGGGACCTTTCAATACTGGAGACATTTTTTGGTATCCTTTCCCAGATCTGTGCCTCGACACAATCCTGGTTTGGAGCTCTACGGTGGTTCGTTCGACCTCATGGCTTTTTTTTGGCTCTGACATGCATGGTCTACTGTGGGACCTTATATAGACAGATGTGTGCCTTTCCAAATCATGTCCAATCAATTGAATATACCACAGGTGGACTCCAATGAAGTTGTAGAAACATCTAAAGGATGATCAATGGAAACAGGATGCACTTGAGCTCAATTTCGAGTCTCATAGCAAAGGGTCTGAATATTTATGTAAATAAGGTATTTGCAAAAATGTCTAAAAACCTGTTTCGAATTTGTTATTATGGGGTATTGTGTGTAGATTGATGAGGAAATAAATCAATTTTAGAATATGTCTGTAACGTCACAAAATGTGGAAAAATTCAAGGGGACTGGATGCTTTCTGATATGCAAAGTACATCCACAAGGGCAAACACAGATGTTCACTATGCCACGAACACTACTACTTAGCTCTCCGCTCGCATCTAGCACAGGCTCAAACTTCATTGGAGTCCACCTGTACGTGCACTTACAGTAACTTACTAGCCTACCGTATTTTCTTTCAGTGTGTAATTTACTACTGGGTCTCGGACTGTATTTGTCCCACAGATGATTGACTGGTAAAATGGATTCCCTGGCTGTGTGATAGCAGTCTACTGCTATCATGGCAGTGGGAGGTAGAGCTTTGTTTGCTTGAGAGGATTTTTTACAGGCCATGTGAGAGTGTGTGTCTGTGCGTGCGTGCGTGTGTATGTGTGTATGTACACGTGTGTTGTCCTGCGTCTGTAAAAAGGCTTGGCAGGGCAGGGACTGTCCAGAGAACACCATTTGGACCATGCCAATATTGACAATGTGTTTCTGTTGCTCTCTTTCATCTTGTCAGATGCTCTCTTTCTCTCGCTCTCTCCTGCCAGTGATAGGTATAATCTCAGAAACCCTGGGAAGCCATGAGGAGAAGCCAGAGGCACTGAGCCTAACTACAGCTGTCTATTGAAGTGTTCTCTCCCCCTCAATCTTCTCTCTAGTGGACATCTATTTGGCCTTTCCTGCTCATAGGCTCTGTGGCGCAGTGGATAACATTGGACTTCTACACTTGATTGGTGAAGAGATTCAAAGGTTGTGGAATCGATTCTCACCAGAGACATGGGGTTCTATTTGCCTCTGCCTTTCCTGGTTGTCTCTTTAGTGGTCTCACTGGTGCCCCAGGTCCAGATAGCCCTCCAGTTTTACAATGCTACTTTTAAAGTGTAGGGTAAAGGTGAGGTATGCACCCCAGTGACCCAGCTAATAAGCATCTAGGCTCCAAACAGAGCCATACACGTTTTAACCTTGAAAATGCCTTCTCATCAAAAGATAGCTTGGGTATATGTGAGAGCAAGATATTTGCCTGCACATGGCCACATGACTTATGTATAAGTATGTCAACATGTTAATGTTTGTGTCGTGTTTGCATTCATATGACTGGGTGGCAGGTAGCCTAGTGGCTAAGATTGTTTGCGTCGGTAACTGACAGGTTGCTGATTCAAATCCCAGAGCCGACAAGGCGAAAAATCTGTTGTTGAGCAAGTCACTTAACCCTAATGGCTCCTATAAGTTGCTCTGGATAAGAGGCTCTACTAAAAACTATGTGTGTGTGTGTGTGTGTGTGTGTGTGTGTGTGTGTGTGTGTGTGTGTGTGTGTGTGTGTGTGTGTGTGTGTGTGTGTGTGTGTGTGTGTGTGTGTGTGTGCTTATGCATATATATGCTTTAATATATGCCATTTAGCAGACACATTTTATCCAACAAATTCATGTGAGCATTTCTGTGTGTGTGTGTGAGTGCGTGTCCATGTGTGCGTGTGTGCATATCTCTCTGTCTGTCTGCAGACATTTGGGTGTGTGAACGAAGACCTCACCTCAGGGCCTCCACTGATTTAGCGTCTTTCTCTATCTACCGCTGGAGCCTCCATTAAAAGCTTAGAGTCTGGAGGACCTTTAATAAGGCAGAGGTAATTACGCTAGCTTAATATATGCTTAAGACTGACCCTGCTTAGTGATTTCACAGGAAATCACCGCGCATTCAGATGGAGAAAAAGCAGCATAGCCAGAGCCAATGGAAAAACCCAGTTGATCCCATGATTAATATAACGAATAGGGCTGCCGCCTTAATCCGTTTGGTCTTCAGCTAGGGGGTCACTGCATTGTATCTTGTCCACCGGTCTATGATGGAGTGAGTAGCTGCTGGCCTTAATCAGGGGTTGGAACCAAAATAATGTTTCAATCAGAACAGAACCATTATTTTTTTCATTATGTTCCACTGTTCCGACCAGCAAAAAATAGTTCTGAACCAGTTCGAAACAAAAAAATAATAATTCTGGTTTATATCGTTCCTTTCGGTTTCTTTTAAATCCTCAGATTGATTAGTTTCTTACTTAGCTCGACATTAAATGACCTGACCAATCAGTGCGGCTAGAGCAGCTTGCTGTGGAGCGGGTAAGTGATTTAATCTGTATAGGAAAGTCATTAAGAGCACATTGTATTTTGCAATAAGTTTCTGAGTGACAGAGTGAGGGCTTTGCTTAGGTGCTCCGTTGTGATTTTTGTTGGACTGGAAAAAAATGCCCAGAATGTAAAATAATGTTAGTAATCGGTTCCCATGCTTTTAAAATAACAGTTCTGTTATAGAACAGTATAGATTACTTTAGTAATCGGTTTAGGTTCTGTTCCTCAAATATTTTAGATATTTTTCGTTTCTGTTCCCTGAATCTTTTCCAACCCTTCGTCTTAATTTTTAGTTCCCACTCCCTAAATAGGTAAAGTCCTGTGTTACTTAATTGCTGATTATATTCAGATACTAATTCCTATAGTTACAGTGACAGATTGTTTAGAATTAACACCTCAAAGGCTTTTAAGTTCAACTGTAACAAGGCTCTGAATTCCCAGGTGTTCTTCTCTCATTCTGTTCAGTTTTCTAAAGACTGTGTTATTTTGCAGTGAGCCACCCCACTGGGCTCAGACGTCATTTCATTGTCTAGTTTTTGATTTTTATATGTCAATTTACATGAATTCAACCAAAAAATTGACCATGTCATTGGATTTAGGATCAAAGTTGGGTGTAAACAAGACGAAATTCACTTACAATTGATGACTTTTTGTAAATCCAATCAGTTTTCCACATTCAATTCAACAACATCACATAGATTTTTTTCTTGATGAAATTACATGGAAACAATGTTGATTCAAACTGTTTTTTGCACAGTGGAACGGCTCTGGAAGGAGCTGGTTAGCCCGATGGATCACTAGTATAGGTAAAGAGGTCAATGGAGTTCGACCAAAACAATGGAAATAACATGGAACTTGTGGGGGAAAGATAATGAAAATCCTCATTGCCCCCCATCAAAATTGGCCTACATTTAGACCATTGTTAAATTTGTGTATTTCACACTATGTTGAGGAAAAAAATCTGAGTATAATGCTTATATGGATGTCAACCCAAATATACAGTTTACATACAAATACATTTAAACTTAGTTTTTCACAATTCCTGACATTTAATCCTATGACAAATAGGTCAGCTAGGATCACCACTTTATTTTAAGAATGTGAAATGTCAGAATAATAGCAGAGAATGATTTATTTCATCACATTCCCAATGGGTCAGACATTTAGATACAATCAATTAGTATTTGGTTGAAATGCCTTTAATTTAATTTGTTTAACTTGGGTCAAATGTTTTGGGTAGACTTCCACAAGCAACCCACAATAAGTTGGCTGAATTTTGGCCCATTCCTCCTGATGTAACAGTTTTCTTCTGGTGAAAGAGAGGCGGACCAAAATACAGCGTGGTTATCTCTATACATCTTTAATGAAAGATGAAAATAGAACAATATACAAAACAAGAAACGTGAAAAACCGAAACAGCCCTATCTTTAAAACATTTTTTTTAATAAAAAATAATTTATTATCTTCAATACCATTCATTCTTTACAACTCATAATTTTCATACATACTCAAATAATGGTATTTTAATTTAACTAATTTAACTAAACAAAAACCCCAAACAAAACCTCAGGGGAGCATCTTCCCTCCCCGTCACCCTACAAACTACCTTTCCCTATCTCCCCGTCCCTGATCTATCCCCTTACAAATCTAAATGACACCCAGCCCTAAACCCCCCTTCCACCTCTCCCGAGCAGCATGCTGCCCCCACTTCCTCTCCTCCCTCTTCATCCTCCCCCTCAAATCTCCTTCCACCCTCCTCACTATCCCTTCCACCCCCCAATCTCTCCCTGTCTTCACCATGTTCTGCCTGGCTTCCCACAGCACCCGTTTAAAGAGACTCATGAGAAGCCAGAGCAGAAACCTGTCCCTATCCGTCCCCCTCGCTCTCCCTACACCTCTCTCTAACCTGGCCCACGTCAATACAAAATCCCCCCTTACCAAACCTAACAACACCCGTGCCCTAGCCCATACTACTCCGGCAAAGGCACAGTCCCAAAAGACATGGCGCACAGTCTCCTCCCTGCCACAAGAGGATCTTGGACAGGTGGGGGATTGCACCAAACTATACCAGTACATGATGGAACGTACCGGCAAGCACTTATGGAGGCTCAACCAATTCAGGTCCTTGAGCCTGTTGTCCAGACCCCGCGCCTGCACTCCCTCCCAGACCACTTCCGAGATGCCCACTACAGGCGCCGGACTCCCTGCCTTTCTGACCTCCTCGTACAGGTGCCTGTGATCTAAACCTACTCGGGCAACTTCAACCTCAGGGTGCGCACGCAGCCACTTGGCCGCATGACCAAAGTGCCACGGCAGCTGTTCCGCCCGAGGACCCGTGTTAGACCACACCATTACGCTTCTCGCCTGATACGAGAAGAACACCCGCAGGAGGTAACCGGACGGGTGTATCACTGGATGAGCAAGCTCCGTTAACAAGAAAGAAACAAAAATTGTGTCCAGCTTGAGGGGGAAATGTGGTACCCCCCTACCTCCCTCCCCGATGGGGACAGATCATGCGTGCCCTGGCGACCCACTCGCACCTACCACTCCACATGAACTGAAACACAAGCCTCACTAGAGGCCTCCTCAGACAAGCCGGCAATGGGTAGATGTACGCCAAATACAAAAGAGACGGCAACACATCCACCTTTAGGACCAGGACTTTGCCCATAAAAGACAAATACCTAGCCTTCCACATTGCTAGCTTCCTCTGTACCACTGCGATACGCATGTTCCAGTTTAGCGTCGCTGAGCCGGAGGTCTCAAAATGGACCCTGAGAATCCTCAGGGCCCCCTCACAGAGAGATAACCTCCCAGGCACATCCGTTCTACCGCGCCATCTTCCGAAAAACTTGACGGAAGACTTTGCATGGTTCAGAACCGCTCCCGACGCTCGGGTGAAATGCCCAAAGATGGCAAGGGACCTTGTCAGGCACGAGTCCTTGCACAGTAGCAAGGAAGTGTCGTCGGCGTACTGCGTCATCTAAACACGCAGCCCACCACTTCCAGGGATCAACAAGCCTTCCACCCCTGTGTCTGCCCTAATGGCAGCCCCCAGAGGCTCCATGTACAGAACGAAGAGGAGAGCCTGATCTAGCGCTGCTACCATTAAAGGCAGTCCTCTATCTTCAACCCAAGAGATGGAGTCCCTGATTAACTGTAGGTTCCATCTAATAGAGCGGCCCTCTACCCCGCACGTCTGATCCTCATGGACGACGTAGGGAAGGGCTCTGCGCAACCAGTCTGCTAAAACCTTTGCAAGTAGCTTGTAATCTACACACAGCATGGTCAACGGCCGCCAGTTGCCAAGGTCTGTTACTTCCCCCTTCTTATATAAAAGTGACAGCACACCAACAGCCATTGATCCCCCCGGGACCCCCGTCTCAAGGATGGCCTTCAAGACTTCGAGGACCACTGGTTCAAGTATACCCCAAAACTTGAGATAAAACTCAGCCGGCAGCCCATCCATCCCAGGCACCTTCCCTTTTCGCATCCTCCTAAGAGCGCTCTCAACCTCTTCTAGTGAAATCTGGGCCTCCATCACTTCTCTAATGTCCTCTGGCAACCGCCTGGACAAGTGTTCTAAAAACACATTTCCCTGCTCTACATCTATTTCCCTTTCCTTAAATAAACCTTGGAAATGATCAGTTGTCACCCTGACCATATCCTCTGGTTCTCTAACTATACTACCATTTTCTTCCCTAACGCCATGCATTACCTTCCTACTCTGTCTTGCCCTAACCGACTTAAAGAACATAGCAGAACAAGTCTCATTGTGTTCTAGGAAGCCACTATGCGCACGCTCCAGGAAAGCTCGAGCCTTCCGCTCCTGCAACTCCCTGAGCTGCGCCTTTAGGGTTGTGGATCTCTCCCAGTCAAACGACCCGCCGAGGTTGCCTGCCTCGTACTCGAGTTCAATTAACCTTTGGATATGATCCACCTCCCTCCTCTCCTCCCTTTTTTTCCTCTTGCAATACCCTATTATAAAAGCCCTAATCCTCACCTTAACTAATTCACACCACTCTAACACCCCCTCGCACATGGACTGTAGGCCTTCAAGCCTCCAAAAGAAACCATAAAACCCGTCAACAAAAGCCTGCTCCTCCAGCACATCCCGATCTAACTTCCAGTACCCCCTACCAAAGAGGCAGACTGGCGACCCCACCTGCAGGAGCACCCCGTCGTGATCCGAAAAGAAAACAGGCAACAGCCGCCCAGACAACTTACCCAAAGACCTGGGTACAAAAATATAGTCGAGCCTCCGCTCAACCCCCCTGGAGTTGCGCCATGTAGGACCGGCCATTTTCGGAGTAGTGTGCAGACCACCATCAACCAGACCATGGCAAGCCATTAGCCCGGTAATGGCGCCTGCACTGCTATCCCCCCCTATTCCTAAATCTGTATTAAAATCCCCTCCTATCACTAATTTCCTATTTGTGACACACAGGGGCGTCAGACAGTCCACCATCTCCCTCCTGTCTGCCACCACCTGTGGCCCATACACCACCACTAATCTAAATTTACAATCCCTTATCGTGACATCCACCCCTATAACCCTCCCCTGCATTACCACAAAATAATCCTCCACTCTTACCTCCCTGTGCCCACACAAAATCCCTACCCCCAATGAGTGCACCCCCCCCAATACCACAAACCGACACCCCCTTGTCCCAGTCCCTCTTAAACCTACTAACATCCCCTCGATCCCTCAGGTGAACCTCCTGTAAAAAACAAAAATCAAACCCCACACCCTCCAAATAACTAAAAACCGCCCTCCTCTTAACAAAATCCCTTAAACCCCTTACATTTAAACTAACAAAAGTAAAATTAGACCCCAAGAAATAATAAAATAAAAACATGTAATACACTCAAATTCTAAACCCAGGCAGAAAAAAACAAAAACAGGAGACTCACCCGATGCTCCCCTGCTCCATATCTACCGGTGAAAACACCATCCGTACTCCCGACATCCCCCCCTCTTCCTCCATCTCACCAACCCAGGATGCAGGAATAGTGTTTGGCTCCGGGGGTGCCCTGCACCCGGGGTCTACCACCACACTCCGCCCCCTCCCCAGTGCTGCAGCTGGTTTGGAAAAAAATAATAATAATCGGGGAGGCTGAGTCCCCAAACAAAAAACTCCCCACCTCCTCCTGTACCACGTCCTGAGTCTTGTTAGGTGTGTCCCCACCCAACAGAAGTTGAGGGCCTGGGGAAACCAGCAGCAACCCAGAGGTTTCTCCCACCCCCATCACTCTCTTGGCCATCCCCTCCCTCTCACTGTCGGCCAATCGCACCCTCCTCTTCATTCTCTTCTTTGGTGATGGCGGCAGTGGAGAGATACCACCCTCCCCCCGCCAGCTCCTCCACCATACCCCTCATCTCTTCCACCAGGGCACTTTCCCCCCAGTCCACTTGCTCTTCCACCGTCTCCTTCTCCAACACTCCTCCCTCGCTTTCTTCTCTCTCATGCTCCTCCACTCGGTTGCCTTCTTCCGCCGCTTTTCCTGGTTCTCCTACTCCCGTGCCTTCCGTTTCCTTCTCTCTTCCATCCGCCGCTTCTTGCTCCTCCTCCTTCCTTGCGGCCTTCCCCTCTGGACCTGTACTCTGGTCATGAGGTGTGCTTCCTTCCCCTCCTCTTCTTCCCCCATCCCCCGCTCCTGCTCCCCCCCCAGCCGCAGACGCATATGACCTCTGACGAGCCGGGCACCCCCGCCACAGGTGTGCTGACGAGCCACACCTGTGGCACGCCTTAGGCTTGTCACAATCCCTCGCCTCGTGTTCCTCAGATCCACAAAATCTGCATTTTCTTGTGCTGCACAAAGCGAATGTGGCCGTAGGCCATACAGCACCTGCAAAATGGGGGCTGACGTGCATAAAACAACGTCCCCCTGTCAGCCCCTAGGGAGAACATAGCAGGAGGATGGAGGTAGCCACCATGTCCCTTTGGGTCCTCCCTAAGGAGGGCCTGGAAGCCTCTCCTCCCATTCCAAATCCAAAGGGAGTCTTTGAGGTGCCTTGCTGAGGAGACGTTATCCATGTATCTCCCCAGAAAGGCCCTCACCTCTTCGTCCTTAACGTAAGGGTTGTAAATGTTGACAGTTACAACCCTAAAGTTGTTCTTCGCCAGGCTTGTTATTTCATAGTGGCTCATCGGCCTCTCACCTCCCACTGCTCTTGCCCTTCTCAGGATATCATCGTGTTTCTCCTCTGTATATAGTGCCACGTCGTATGCTCCCTCCAACGAGTTGCCTTGGAAACAAAACACGTCCTTCACCGTCAGCTTTAGAATCCCCATCAATATTATCCTTCCAAAGGTTTCCCGTCCTAAAGGCTCCAACTCCTTTTCCTTCCAAGCAAACCGAATCGTGTTGGCCAGCCCAATCCCAGGGACCGACCGTGTTGATGGATTTAGCACCATCTCCGCAAGGAGAATGGCGCTCGTTCTCTTCTCTTCCAAAACAATGAAAAAAGAAAAACCAAAGTGACTGAGCCTATCTGGTGACAACAAACACTGAGACAGGAACAATCACCCACAAAACCCAACACAAAACAGGCTACCTAAATATGGTTCCCAATCAGAGACTAACACCTGCCTCTGATTGAGAACCATATCAGGCCAAACATAGAAATAGACAAACTAGACATACAACATAGAATGCCCACCCAGCTCACGCCCTGACCAACACTAAAACAAGGAAAACACACAAGAACTATGGTCAGAACGTGACAGAGCCACCTGACAGAGCTGGTGTAACTGAGTCAGGTTTGTAGTCCTCCTTGCTCGCACACGCTTTTTCAGTTCAGCCCACAGATTTCTATAGAATTGAGGTCAGGGCTTTGTGATGGCCGCTCCAAAACCTTGACTTTGTTGTCCTCAAGTCATTTTGCCACAACTTTGGAAGTATGCTTGGGGTCACTGTCCATTTGGAAGACCCATATGCGACTAAGCTTTAACTTCCTAACTGATGTCTTGAAATGTAGCTTCAATATATCCACATCATTTTTTTATTTCTCAGCCTCCAGTATTTATGCTGCAGTAGTTTATGTTGGGGGGCTAGGGTCTGTTTGTTATATTTGGAGTACTTTTCCTGTCTTATCCGGTGTCCTGTGTGAATTTAAGTATGCTCTCTCTAATTCTCTTTCTCTCTCTCTCGGAGGAGGACCTGAGCCCTAGGACCATGCCTCAGGAGTACCTGGCATAATGACTCCTTGCTGTCCTCAGTCCACCTGGCCGTGCTGCTGCTCCAGTTTCAACTATTCTGCCTGCGGCTATGGAACCCTGACCTGTTCACCGGACGTGCTACCTGTCCCAGACCTGCTGTTTTCAACTCTCTAGAGACAGCAGGAGTGGTAGAGATACTCTTATTGATCGGCTATGAAAAGCCAACTGACATTTTCTCCTGAGGTGCTGACTTGCTGCACCCTCGACAACTACTGTGGTTATTATTATTTGACCATGCTGGTAATTTATGAACATTTGAACATCTTGGCCATGTTGTGGAGTGGTTGAAAAATGAGTTTTAATGACTTCCGACTTCAACTGTATATTCATGTCATCATCACCAATCAACTGCATTACAGCTAAGAACAGCTTTGACTACCACCACCGATTTCTGTACGCTAGCTATGCTACTAGCTCATACAAATGGGAGTTAGCATTTGGCAATCACTTCTTCAAAACCTGAAAAGGAACAACTTCTAAATATTATGCAGTACAAACAGCCCAATATCTCCAAATCAGACTTTAGTAAGAACATTATGGGCCTGTTACAATACACAAATCATTATGGATTTGACGAAAATCCACTTTGTTTTATCACATATGTTTAATATACGCCAATGACGGCTTCACAGCGTCCTGTGTTCCATTGACCTCTTTACCTCATCTACTAACTGCAGAGAAGTAGGAGGGAAAAGATGGCAGTATTTAGCATACACATTCCTGCCACAGAGGTTTCAGCCAATCAGAATGAGAGCCTGTGAGGGAATGACCATGATGAAAGAGCATGGGCTGCTCTGTACCCAAGTGTCTCTCCCAATCAGGTGATCTGCGCTTGGGGCTTGTGTCTAAGGACTGGTCCACATGCTGCTCAAAGCATAGCCAGTAGAGCATGAATCCCTTTTCTCATTACTTTCTACTAGGGCCACATAATCAAAATTCAATGGCAATTTCACTGAGGAAGAGCCCATGGCCTGTGCATCAGTATCGAGCATTTAGCCAGTATTTCACTTAGTGGGATGTTTCGACCTCCGGAAGAGGTGAGCCAGGGGAAAGTATCTAAAGTTGGTCAATAGGTGTATAAGGATCTGAAAACTATACTTGTATTATTTACATATGCTCTTATCCAGAGCGACTTACAGTAGTGTGTGCATATACAGTGGGGCAACAAAGTATTTAGTCAGCCACCAATTGCAAGTTCTCCCACTTAAAAAGATGAGAGGCCTGTAATTTTCATCATAGGTACATTTCAACTATGACAGACAAAATGAGGGAAAACAATCCAGAAAATCACATTGTAGGATTTGTAATGAATTTATTTGCAAATTATGGTGGAAAATAAGTATTTGGTCACCTACAAACAAGCAATATTTCTGGCTCTCACAGACCTGTAACTTCTTCTTTAAGAGGCTCCTCTGTCCTCCACCCGTTACCTGTATTAATGGCACCTGTTTGAACGTGTTATCAGTATAAAAGACACCTGTCCACAACCTCAAACAGTCACACTCCAAACTCCACTATTGCCAAGACCAAAGAGCTGTCAAAGGATACCAGAAACAAAATTGTAGACCTGCACCAGGCTGGGAAGACTGAATCTGCAATAGGCAAGCAGCTTGGTTTGAAGAAATCAACTGTGGGAGCAATTATTAGGAAATGGAAGACATACAAGACCACTGATAATCTCCCTCGATCTGGGGCTCCACGCAAGATCTCACCCCATGGGGTCAAAATGATCACAAGAACGGTGAGCAAAAATCCCAGAACCACACGGGGGGACCTAGTGAATGACCTGCAGAGAGCTGGGACCACAGTAACAAAGCCTACCATCAGTAACACACTACACCGCCAGGGACTCAAATCCTGCAGTGCCAGACGTGTCCCCCTGCTTAAGCCAGTACATGTCCAGGCCCGTCTGAAGTTTGCTAGAGAGCATTTGGATGATCCAGAAGAAGATTAGGAGAATGTGATATGGTAAGATGAAACCAAAATATTACTTTGAAGTAAAAACTCAACTTGTCATGTTTGGAGGACAAAGAATGCTGAGTTGCATCCAAAGAATACCATACCTACTGTGAAGCATGGGGGTGGAAACATCATGCTTTGGGGCTGTTTTTCTGCAAAGGGACCAGGACGACTGATCCGTGTAAAGGAAAGAATGAATGGGGCCATATATCCTGAGATTTTGAGTGAAAACCTCCTTCCATCAGCAAGGGCATTGAAGATGAAATGTGGCTGGGTCTTTCAGCATGACAATGATCCCAAACACACCGCCCGGGCAACGAAGGAGTGGCTTCTTAAGAAGCACTTCAAGGTCCTGGAGTAGCCTAGCCAGTCTCCAGATCTCAACCCCATAGAAAATCTTTGGAGAGAGTTGAAAGTCCGTGTTGCCCAGCAACAGCACCAAAACATCACTGCTGTAGAGGAGATCTTTACTGAGGAATGGGCCAAAATACCATTAACAGTGTGTGAAAACCTTGTGAAGACTTATAGAAAACGTTTGACCTCTGTCATTGCCAACAAAGGGTACATAACAAAGTATTGAGATAAACTTTTGTTATTGACCAAATACTTATTTTACACCATAATTTGCAAATAAATTAATTAAAAATCCTACAATGTGATTTTCTGGATTTTTTTTCTCATTTTGTCTGTCATAGTTGAAGTGTACCTATGAGGAAATTTACAGGCCTCTCTCATCTTTTTAAGTGGGAGAACTTGCACAATTGGTGGCTGACTAAATACTTTATTGCCCCACTGTATTTTTGTATTTGTTCATACTGGTCCCCCGTGGGAATCAAACCCACAAACCTGGTGTTGCAAGTGCCATGCTCTACCAACTAAGCCACATATATCTAATTTGAATGGCAATGAACCATTGTGTTTTCTGCCATATGGCTTCCCTTTCTGTGTCAGGTGACAGGAATGACCTTGTTTGTAGAGGCAGGTCTCACGTGTTGTGCAACATGCCCGTGGTCCCGCTATGCCATTGCATGTGCCAATCAGCCACAAAGGGAGATGTCTCTAGGACGACAGAATCATCTCTTGCCTACTTGGACTTACACATCATGTGTTTCTCAGTGTTGTAGCCAACTAATCTGAGGGTAAAGTACATGATGGGTATGCCTACCCATCCCATCTCTATGCCCTGTGTGTGAACAATTTTCTTCTTAGGTTGGTTATAGTCCTTGTGATAAGGTATGCAAACAGCGAGACATCCTTTACACAATCAATTATGGTTTGTCTAATTCTGTAGTACTAAGAAAAACCAAACAAATCCCTAATAACTTCTACCAAATTCTTCAAACGTTATCTATTTCATGCAGAGACATTACTTCTTTAGGAATATTCAGCAGTTAAAAAATATTGTTAAATTGTGACCTCCGTTACCCCTTATAACTCTGTTGCTGTATTGACAATAATCTTCAACCTGACATTTCTGCTTCCAAAATTCAAGTCATGTTGACATCCTTTCCAATGAAAGCCAATTGTCAATGTATTTACTATCAAAGTTTGACACAGCAGATTTATGGGAGTAAGACTTATGAACAGGCATTAAAACCATCAGACTAGTAGAAGCACCAGTTCTGACAGTAGGTCCACTTACAGCCATGGTAACTCCATCAACCTAGTACACTGAACAAAAATATCAACGCAACATTTTACCTAAGTTCCAGTTCATACAAGGAAATCAGTCAATTGAAATAAATTCATTAGACTCTAATCTAGGGATTTCACATGGCTGGGAATACATAAACTCAGCAAAAAAGAAACGTCCTCTCACTGTCAACTGCGTTGATTTTCAGCAAACTTAACGTGTAAATATTTGTAGGAACATAACAAGATTCAACAACTGAGACATAACGTGAACAAGTTCCACAGACATGTGACTAACAGAAATGGAATAATGTGTCCCTGAACAAAGGGGGGGTCAAAATCAAAAGTAACAGTCAGTATCTGGTGTGGCCACCAGCTGCTTAAGTACTGCAGTACATCTCCTCCTCGTGGACTGCACCAGATGTTCCAGTTCTTGCTGTGAGATGTTGCCCCACTCTTCCACCAAGGCACCTGCAAGTTCCCAGACATTTCTGGGGGGAATGGCCCTAGCCCTCCCCCTCCGATCAAACATGTCCCAGACGTGCTCAACAAGATTGAGATCCGGGCTCTTCGCTGGCCATGGCAGAACACTCACATACCTGGCTTGCAGGAAATCATGCACAGAACGAGCAGTATGGCTGGTGGCTTTGTCATGATGTAGGGTCATGTCAGGATGAGCCTGCAAGAAGGGTACCACACAGGGGAGGAGGATGTCTTCCCTGTAATGCACAGTGTTGAGATTGCCTGCAATGACAACAAGCTAAGTCCGATGATGCTGTGACACACCTCCCCAGACCATGACGGACCCTCCACCTCCAATTCGATCCCGCTCCAGAGTACAGGCCTCGGTGTAACACTCATTCCTTTGACGATAAACGTGAATCAGATTATCAGCTATGGTGAGATAAAACCACAATTCGTCAGTGTAGAGCACTTTTTGCCAGTCCTGTCTGGTCCATTGACGGTGGGTTTGTGCCCACAGGCGACGTTGATGCCGGTGATGTCTGGTGAGGACCTGCCTTAAAACAGGCCCATAAGCACTCAGTCCAGCCTCTCTCAGCCTATTGCAGACAGTCTGAGCACCGATGGAGGGTGTAACTGGTGTAACTCGGGCAGTTGTTGTTGTCATCCTGTACCTGTCCCACAGGTGTGATGTTTGGATGTACCGATCCTGTGCAGTTGTTGTTTATTAATTACAATTTGGCCGGTGTCCAGGGGGTAGGGACCACTGGCCTATGGGGAAGTCCAATTCTGCACTGTTGGTCTAAAAGTGTGTTCATAATGGCTGCTCAGTGAAACGACCTGTCCTGATTTGCTAAAAAACTTTCAAGACCTTTCAAGGGTCTAACCCCAAGAAGTTCTGGAAAACGTACCTGGAGAATAAACCCTTCTCCTCATAGATCCTCTCCATGTCCCGTAATGTTGATGATGTGGTTGTTACTGACAAGAAGCACATGGCTGAGCTCTTTAATCACCACTTCATTAAGTCAGGATTCCTATTTGACTCAGCCATGCCCCCTTGCCTGTCCAACATTTCCTCATGTCCAACCCCTTCTAATGCGACTCGCCCCGATGCTCCTCCCTCTTTTCCCCCTGCCCCACTATGAAGTTACTCTCTGCATGCGGTCACTGAGTCAGAGGTGCTAAAGGAGCTTCTTAAACTTGACCCCCAAAAAACATATTGTTCAGATGGTTTGACGCTTTATTCTTTAAGGTTGCTGCCTCTATCATCGCCAAGCCTATCTCTGACCTTTTTAACAGGTTACTCCTTTCTGGGGAAGTTCCCATTGCTTGGAAGGCAGCCACGGTTCATCCTTTATTTAAAGGGGAGATCAAGTTGATGCTAACTGTGTTAGGGCTATATCTATTTTGCCCTGTTAATGAAAAGTGTTGGAAAAACATGGCAATAATCAACAGACTGGCTTTCTTGGTGTCTATAGTATTCTCTCTGGTATGCAATCCTTTTTCTGTTCGGGTTATGGATGTGTCACTGCAACCTTAAAGGTTCTCAATGATGTCACCATTGCCCTTGATTCTAAGCAATGTTATGCTGCTATTTTTATTGACTTGGCCAAAGCTTTTGATATGGTAGACCATTTCATTCTTGGGGGCAGGGCTAAGGTGTATTGGTGTCTCTGAGGGGTCTTTGACCTGGTTTGCTAACTACCTCTCTCAAAGAGTGCAGTGTATAAAGTCAGAACATCTGCTATCTCAGCCACTGCCTGTCACCAAGGGAGTACCCCAAGGCTCAATCCTAGGCCCCACACTCTTCTCAATTTACATCAACAACATAGCTCAGGCAGTAGGAAGCTCTGTCATCCATTTACATGCAGATGATACAGCCTTATACTCAGCTTGCCCCTCCATGGATGTTGTGTTAAACGCTCTACAACAAAGCTTTCTTAGTGTCCAACAAGCTTTCTATGCCGTTAACCTTGTTCTGAACACCTCCAAAACTAAGGTAATGTGGTTTGGTAAGAAGAATGCCCCTCTCCCCACAGGTGTGATTACTACCTCTGAGGGTTTAGAGTTTGAGTCACCTCATACAAGTACTTGGGAGTATGGCTAGATGGTACACTGTCCTTCTCTCAGCTCATATCAATGCTGGAGGCTAAAGTTGAATCTATTCTTGGTTTCTTTTATCGTAATCGCTCCTCTTTCACCCCAGCTGCCAAACTTACCCTGATTCAGATGACCATCCTACCCATGCTAGATTACGGAGATGTAGTTTATAGATCAGCAGGTAAGGGTGCTCTTGAGCGGCTAGATGTTCTTTACCATTCGGCCATCAGATGTGCCACCAATTATCCTTATAGGACACTCTATACTCCTCTGTAAACTGGTCATCTCTGTATACCCGTCGCAAGACCCACTGGTTGATGCTTATTTATAAAACCCTCTTAGGCCTCACTCCCCCCTATCTGAGATATCTACTGCAGCCCTCATCCTCCACATACATCACCCGTTCTGACAGTACATTCTGTTCAAGGTCCCCAATGCACACACATCCCTGGGTCGCTCGTCTTTTCAGTTCGCTGCAGCTAGCGACTGGAAGGAGCTGCAACAAATACTGAAACTGGACAGTTTTATCTCAATTTTTTCATTCAAAGATGAGCTGTAGCTGCTTTGCGTGATGTATTGTCATCTCTACCTTCATGCCCTTTGTGCTGTTGTCTGTGCCCAATAATGTTTATACCATGTTTTGTTCTGCTGCCATGTTGTGTTGCTACCATGTTGTTGTCATGTTGTGTTGCTACCATGCTGTGTTGTCATGTGTTGCTGCCTTGCTATGTTGTTTTCTTAGGTCTCTCTTTATGTAGTGTTGTGTTGTCTCTCTTGTCGTGATGGTGTCTTGTCCTATATTATTATTGCATTATATATATTTTTTAATTCCAGCCCCCATCCCCGCCAGAGGCCTTTTGCCTTTAGGTTGGCCGTCAATGTAAATAATAATTTGTTCTTAAAACCTGTTAGGGGGCAGTATTTTCATTTTTGGAAAAAAAACGTTCCCGTTTTAAACGGGATATTTTCTCAGGACAAGATGCTAGAATATGCATATAATTGACAGCTTTGGATAGACAACTCTCTATCGTTTCCAAAACTGTAAAGATATTGTCTGTGAGTATAACAGAACTGATTTTGCAGGCGAAAGCCTGAGAAAAATCCAATCCGGAAGTGCCCCATATTTAGAAAGTGCTGCGTTCTAATGAGTCCCAATGAGCTGTGAATGTCCTATCAACGAGCTTACGCTTTCTACGTATTCCCCAAGGTGTCTACAGCATTGTGACGTAATTTTACGCCTTTAATAGCCGTAGGCGGCTACATTGCATAAGTGGTCACATGATGGCTCCCAGGGTGAGTCTAGCGTAAAATACAGAGGTAGCCATTACTCCAATCGGTCCTACTGAAAAACGAATTGTCCCGACGGATATATTATCGAATAGATATTAGAAAAACACCTTGAGGATTGATTATAAACAACGTTTGCCATGTTTCTGTCGATATTATGGAGCTAATTTTGAATATTTTTCGCCGTTTTCGTGACTGCAATTTCCGGCCGATTTCTCAGCCAAATGTGAAGAACAAACGGAGCTATTTCGCCTACAAAAATAATCTTTTGGGAAAAAATTTACTTTGACTATCTACCTGGGAGTCTCGTGAGTTAAAACATCCGAAGTTCATCAAAGGTAAACGATTTAATTTGATTGCTTTTCTGATTTTCGTGACAAGGTTGCCTGCTGCTAGCAAGGCATAATGCTATGCTAGTCTATGATAATTTTACACAAATGCTTGTCTAGCTTTGGCTGTAAAGCATATTTTGAAAATCTGAGATGACAGGCTGATTAACAAAAGGCTAAGCTGTGTTCCAATATATTTCACTTGTGATTTTCATGAATAGGAAGATTTTCTAGGAAGATTTATGTCGGTTGCGTTATGCTAATTTGTGTCAGGCGACGATTACGCTCCCGGACCCGGGTTTGAGAGTCATTATATATATTTTTAAATCCCAGCCCCCATCCCCGCCAGAGGCCTTTTGCCTTTAGGTAGGCCGTCAATGTAAATAATAATTTGTTCTTAACTGACTTTCCAGGTTAAATAAAATATAAAATAAATACTCATAACTCATATGCGACACGATTCAGGAAACTAGGTGTATGCCGCAAGTCATGACTTCACAGTAGAGCTGTTTGAATGTAAAAAATATTTTTGGTCAAAATGCGTTTTTTGGCAGAATTGCCTTCTCAAACATGTGAACTTTCACATGCCTTAATTAATATCACACTTGTATGCCATCTGTAAATACAAATAAAATTGTTAAATTAGGAGCCTAGTTGGTTTAGCCACAGAAAAATTGAGGAACCTTCTCGCTAGCCATGATTGGCTGAGATAATGAGTGGGCCGGACATGCCAAGAGGGGAGTTTGGATTGGTCTGCCATACAGCACGCGTATATCTATTGGTACTGGTCAGTATGTCTAGGTAATTGTGTCAAACACGGCTAAAACTGCATATACCTAATGTCAAGTTAGTGTACTGTTAGATAGCTAACGTTAGCTGGCTGGCTCGCTAGCTAAAATTATGTGTATGCTCTCCACTTTCTGGAAGACCGAGTTTTGAAATCAGTGGAATTCGAGTATGATAGCTAAGGAGATGGAGAAAACACCAGTCTGGATTACATCATCAAACTAAGGGCAACCATGCATGGCATCAGACAGGAAACGCATCCAACCATGATGTATACTGGTAAGATAGTCTAGCTAGCTACATTTTCAGATATTACACGTTTCTAATTTTGACAGAAAGTGGTTTCATTTCAAGTGTACTCTTAGCTAATTAACGTTAGCTGGCTGGGTTGCTATCTAATGTTATGTGTGTGATCTTATTCTTTGTATCTCAGACACATTTGCTTGACTAGTTAATGTAAACTCACCCCATTCCGTACAAATGTGCGTAACCGTGACATTCAAACGAGGCTACAAAGAAAACAAATGGGACTGTAGTGACTGTGTTGACTTCAAAATCAGGGGTGTGAACTAGGTTTCTATTCAAGCGTTGATCAACATGGTAATGGCTCTATAGTATTGGAGAAAAGTTGAAAAAACGGACCCTCCGTTACATCGTGGCGTGTCATGTCGTAACGTACAGCACATATTAAGCAACTATTTCTGTCTTACAATTTCTCTCCGCCAGGTGTAGCACTTCTCTCATCGTTTAAAAAGACGAAATAGACAGTGACGGGGGTAAGGGGGGGATACCTAGTAATTTTTTGTGTTATCATTGCATGCGATCATCATTCTCAAAGCCTCTGTTTTACTTCTAAGATCACTTTAGCACCGCCCTAAAAACCTGATTCAAATTCGACACAAACCTTCAAATATGTATGTAATGACACATTATATAAATGTCTCTTTATAGTGTTTTATTTACTTTTTAGAGGCGATAAGGTGATAAGTTGGACAGATCGAGTGAAAAAAAGCTATTTTCCCACACGACATCTCTCCTCCTCACTATCACGCATTAGTTTCGCTTCCCCACCCGCCATTTTTTAAAAGACCCGACGGGGCTCATTGCCTGCTTGAATTATGCAGAAACGGGCAGCGTTTAGGTCATGTCATTTATTTTGTTGGAAAGGGGAGAAATTGTGCTTTACAGTGGTATTGACATTACAGTTGATCTGGAAGTATTACGTTTTTGGGGCACTAAAACAAGGGCAATTGTACGGACCAAGGCGATGTGCGAGTTTACGTGAGTTTACGTTATAGCCATAGAACCTGGTTGGTTAGCTACCTGCAGATTCATGCAGGGGAGTAACGTCATGAGTTGTGATTATGATCCATTGTTTAGCTAGAGCTCAGAATAACTGATGCATTTTTGAACGCTCAACACCCTTTGAATATTTCCGGTGCCAGTAAACATTGGCAACAAAGCTTAATTCAATTGTTGCCAGCAGCAGTTAGTCACCAACACTCTGGATAACATGAAAACTGCCTAACCAGCTCTGCTAGGGCAAGTAAAATGGTCAGAGTGGGGTGTTCTCTCATTATGTGTCTGGAAGTAGCTAGCCAATGTTAGCCAGTTAGCTTGGATGCTTGACTGTCTTTGTGATGTCAGAGCTTTCGGAACAACCCTACTTATTGGCCAGAGCGTCCAGTGTGCGCTCTGAATGTGAAATGCTCTGAATTTACCAACGGACAATCTGACAGCACAGTTGCAGTCAGCAACGCTCTTGATAACATAACAGCCTAACCAGCTCTGCAAGGGTGAGCAATATTCAGTGAGCTGTTTTCTCTCTTAGATATCTGGAAGTAGCTGGCAAGTTAGTACAGAACGCATGGATAAACCCTTAAGGAGATGGGTGGGGCTAAGGCTTAAGAGGGTGTGAACAATGCTGAATGGGTGTAGACAAAGAAGGGCTCTCCAATGGTAGTACCAAAACATTGAAAGACAATTTTCTCAAAAGTGAGTTTACAAGTTGATCAACTTTCAACGCAGAATTACTTTCCCATTGTTTCCTCCATTACAGTGTATGATATACAATTTTTTAGCTCTGAGTCTCTATTTTTATCCAATGTAAAAAACAGAACTTAAAATGTTGCTACATAAGACCGAATACGGGTTGTGATTTAGAGAAAACACATGGGAGAGAGTCAGGCAACGACCATAGCGTGAGAGGGCACATCTGTCGCCATCACGGTCCTAAAGACCCATAATAGCAGACAGTACAGTATAAAGATACAGTGCCTTCGGAAAATAGTCAGACCACTTGACTTTTCCCACATTGTTACATTACAGCCTTATTTTAAAATGGATTAAATCATTTTTTCCCTCATTAATCTACACACAATACCCCATAATGACAAAGCAACAACAGGTTTTTAGATTTGTTTGCAAATGTATTAAAAATTTTAATATGAAATATCACATTTACATCATGTACAGTGCCTTGCGAAAGTATTCGGCCCCCTTGAACTTTGCGACCTTTTGCCACATTTCAGGCTTCAAACATAAAGATATAAAACTTTATTTTTTTGTGAAGAATCAACAACAAGTGGGACACAATCATGAAGTGGAACGACATTTATTGGATATTTCAAACTTTTTTAACAAATCAAAAATTGGGCGTGCAAAATTATTCAGCCCCTTTACTTTCAGTGCAGCAAACTCTCTCCAGTTCAGTGAGGATCTCTGAATGATTCAATGTTGACCTAAATGACTAATGATGATAAATACAATCCACCTGTGTGTAATCAAGTCTCCGTATAAATGCACCTGCACTGTGATAGTCTCAGAGGTCCGTTAAAAGCGCAGAGAGCATCATGAAGAACAAGGAACACACCAGGCAGGTCCGAGATACTGTTGTGAAGAAGTTTAAAGCCGGATTTGGATACAAAACGATTTCCCAAGCTTTAAACATCCCAAGGAGCTCTGTGCAAGCGATAATATTGAAATGGAAGGAGTATCAGACCACTGCAAATCTACCAAGACCTGGCCGTCCCAGCTAAACTTTCAACTCATACAAGGAGAAGACTGATCAGAGATGCAGCCAAGAGGCCCATGATCACTCTGGATGAACTGCAGAGATCTACAGCTGAGGTGGGCGACTCTGTCCATAGGACAATAATCAGTCGTATATTGCACAAATCTGGCCTTTATGGAAGAGTGGCAAGAAGAAAGCCTTTTCTTGAAGATATCCATAAAAAGTGTTGTTTAAAGTTTGCCACAAGCCACCTGGGAGACACACCAAACATGTGGAAGAAGGTGGTCTGGTCAGATGAAACCAAAATTGAACTTTTTGGCAACAATGCAAAATGTTATGTTTGGCGTAAAAGCAACACAGCTCATCACCCTGAACCATCCCCACTGTCAAACATGGTGGTGGCAGCATCATGGTTTGGGCCTGCTTTTCTTCAGCAGGGACAGGGAAGATGGTTAAAATTGATGGGAAGATGGATGGAGCTAAATACAGGACCATTCTGGAAGAAAACCTGATGGAGTCTGCAAAAGACCTGAGACTGGGACGGAGATTTGTCTTCCAACAAGACAATGATCCAACACATAAAGCAAAATCTACAATGGAATGGTTCAAAAATAAACATATCCAGGTGTTAGAATGGCCAAGTCAAAGTCCAGACCTGACTCCAGTCGAGAATCTGTGGAAAGAACTGAAAACTGCTGTTCACAAATGCTCTCCATCCAACCTCACTGAGCTCGAGCTGTTTTGCAAGGAGGAATGGGAAAAAATGTCGGTCTCTCGATGTACAAAACTGATAGAGACATACCCCAAGCGACTTAAAGCTGTAATCGCAGCAAAAGGTGGCGCTACAAAGTATTAACTTAAGGGAGGCTGAATAATTTTGCACGCCCAATTTTTCCGTTTTTTATTTGTTAAAAAAGTTTGAAATATCCAATAAATGTCGTTCCACTTCATGATTGTGTCCAACTTGTTGTTGATTCTTCACAAAAAAATACAGTTTTATATCTTTATGTTTGAAGCCTGAAATGTGGCAAAAGGTCTCAAAGTTCAAGGGGGCCGAATACTTTCGCAAGGCACTGTAAGTATTCAGACCCTTTACTAAGTACTTAGTCAGCAATTACAGCCTCGAGTCTTCTTGGGTATGACGCTACAAGCTTGGCATACTTGTATCTGGGGAGTTTTTCCCATTCTTCTCTGCAGATCCTCTCAAGCTTTGTCAGGTTGGATGGTGAAGCTGCACAGCTATTTTCAGGTGTCTCCAGAAATGTTCGATCAGGTTCTAGACTGGGCTCTGACAGGGACAATCAATGATATTCAGAGACTAGCCCCGAAGCCACTCCTGTATTGTCTTGGCTGTGTGCTTAGAGTCGTTGCACTGATGGAAGGTGTACCTTCACCCCAGTCAGGTCCTGAGCGCTCTGGAGCAGGTTTTCATCAAGGATCTCTCTGTACTTTGCTCCGTTCATCTTTCCCTCAATCCTGATTAGTCTTCCAGTTCCTGCTGCTGAAAAACATTCCCACAGCATGATGCTGTTTTAAGGCACATGTTCTGATTTTCTACACATTTTGCCATGAGGTTGAGAGAGAACATTGCAGTTTTAAAGATAATTTCCTGCAATTCTAGAAATCTTGCTATCATATGCGTGCCCGTTCGGTGATCCGGCCCTGACTGGATTACAATGCACACTGGACTACAGCGCACACTGGACTACAACGCACACTGGACTACAACGCACACTGGTCTACAACGCACACTGGACTACAGCGCACACTGGTCTACAACGCACACTGGTCTACAACGCACACTGGTCTACAACGCACACTGGACTACAACGCACACTGGACTACAACGCACACTGGACTACAACGCACACTGGTCTACAACGCACACTGGTCTACAACGCACACTGGACTACAACGCACACTGGACTACAACGCACACTGGACTACAACGCACACTGGTCTACAACGCACACTGGACTACAACGCACACTGGACTACAACGTACACTGGACTACAACGCACACCAAAAAAGAAAGCAGGGAGGGACAGAAAATAATTGTAGAAGCAAGACCTTGCACAGAGAAGAGTGAGGTAAAGAGCCATGGTGGATGCCCTATGCTCCCTAGGGGGCCAAGACATTTAAATCAAGTTATTCAAGTCTGTAGTCTGAAGTACATTACCAAGCTCTGTAGCTGCCTTGCTTTTGTTTTCCTCTCCCTCTGTTTTAACCCATACACCACTAATTCATTGAGTTTGAAACTACTGAAATGATTTCTCAACACATACATTGGGAAATGAAACGTTAATGATGCCCTAGGGACTTGATTGTGACACTATCTCAAAATCTGCATCCTGGGAAATCTATTCTTTCCAGGCTTCCTTCTGTCTTAATTGACAGTTTAATGTCACACTGGTCCAGTAAGAGGAGGAAGTTAAACTGCGAGCCCTTTATTTACTTCCTAGCTTGTTAGTTTCCTGTCAGTAGCCTAGTAATTATGTTGTGTTGGCCTCCCCATTAGCTGAATGTTATCTACTATTGAAAGGTCACATGACGGTGGATTTTGAGAGGAACTAGCATTATTGCTCTGTTTTTCCTTTTGGAACAGAAGGTCTACTGCAGGGCTCTTCAACCAGGGGCGGACTGGGACAAAAATTCAGCCCTAGCAATTTAGCCCCCCACTATCTGTGTTAGTTGGTCTTAGCACAAACAGTGAACCAGATTCTGATGATGCTAGGCCTAACACAGATAGTGGGTGGCTAAATTGCTAGGGCTGAATTTTATTTTTTTAGATCTTACAGTAAAATGCTTACTAACGAGCCCCTAACTAACAATGCATTTTTTTTTATTTTTTATATACGAATAAGAAGAAGAAATAAAAAGTAACAAGTAATTAAAGAGCAGCAGTAAAATAACAATAGCAAATAACAACCATAGAGAACACACATTATAATTTGTAGTTTGTAGACATAATTAGGATGATTGTGTCATACGTGTCCCCCCTACCCTACTGTTAATGACTATTACATATTGAAGTACTGGCAGGACATCTGTCACTCTCTCTGTTTTCTTCCTACCTCCACTGCATTCTTCCCTGAGCTGTCTCTGCTAAGCCTAGCATTCCTTCTCATTGCACTGGTAACTGAAGACCAGGGAACCACACTGCCTGTACCGTGCCCAGCAACATCCTAGTTGTGAATGAATAAACACATAGATATTAGGCAAAGTAGAAAATCACTGAATATATACCTTTTACACTAAACAAAAATATGAACGCAACATGTATAGTGAGCGAACATAAAAGATCCCAGAAATGTTACATATTCACAAAAAGCTTATTTTTCTAAAATATTGTGAACAAATTTGTTTACATCCCTGTAACTGAGCAGTTCTCCTTTGCCAAGATAATCCATCAACCTGACAGGTGAAGCAAATCAAGAAGCAGATTTAACAGTATGGATATTACACAGGTCCACCTTGTGCTTGCTGGGGACAATAAAATACCACTAACATTTGCAGTTTGTGGAATGACATGGGAATGTCCACCAGACCTGTTGCAATAAAATGTCATGTTCATTTCTCTACCATAAGCCTCCTCCAACGTTGTTTTGGAGAATTTGACCAGCTTTTTAGACCAGCCACCTGGACAGCTGATGAAACTGTAGGGTTGCACAACCAAAGAATATCTGCACAAACTGTCAGAAACCATTTCAGGGAAGCTCATATGCGTGCTTGTCATCCTCACCAGGGTCTTGACCTGACTGCAGTTCCACTTCGTAAACGACTTCAGTGGGCAAAGGCTCACCTTCGATGGCCACTGGCATGGTGGAGAAGTGTGCTCTTCAAGGATTAATCACGGTTTGGCAGATGGTGTGTATTGCATTGTGTGGGAGAGCGGTTTGCAGAGTGGTCCGTGGTGGTATGGGTTATGGTATGGGCAGGCATAGCCATTTTATCAATGGCAATTTGAATGCACAGTGATACTGTGACGAGAAGGCCGACCACCTTTTATTGGGGTGGATTGGTATAAAAATAGTAATAATAATATATGCACACAACATGACCAAAAGTATGTGGACACCTACTTGTTAAACATCTCATTCCAAAATCATGGGCATTAATATGGAGTTGATCCCCCTTTGCTTCTACTCTTCTGGGAAGACACTGCTGGAGACTTGCTTCCATTCAGCCACAAGAGCATTAGTGAGGTCGGTCACTGATGTTGGCCGATTAGGCCTGGCTCGCAGTTGGCGTTCCAATTCATGGCAAAGGTGATCGATGGATTTTAGGTCAGGGCTCTGTGCAGGCCAGTCAAGTTCTTCCACACTGATCTCAACAAACCATTTTTGTATAGACCTCGCTTTGTGCATGGGGGTATTGTCATGCTAAAACAGGAAAAGGCTTTGCCCAAACTGTTGCCACAAAGTTGAAAGCACAGAATCGTCTAGAATGTGATCGTATGCTGTAGCGTTAAGATTTCCCTTCGCTGTAAGAAGGGACCTAGCCCGAACCATGAAAAACAGCCCCAGAACATTATTCCTCCCCCACCAAACTTTACAATCAGCACTATGCATTGTGGCAGGTAGCATTCTCCTAGCATCCTCCGAACCCAGATTAGTCCGTCAGACTGACAGATGGTGAAGCGTAATTCATCACTCCATAGAACGCATTTCCACGGCTCCAGAGGCCAATGGCGGCAAGCTTTACACCACTCCAGCCGAAGCTTGAATTTGCACATGGTTATCTAAGGCTTGCTAGGCCATGGAAACCCATTTCTTGAAGCTCCGGGGCAATAGTTATTGTGCTGACGTTGCTTCCAGAGACAGTTTGGAACTCGGTAGTGAGTGTTGCAGCCGAGGACAGGCAATTTTTACGTGCTTCAGCAATCAGTGGTCCCGTTCTGTGAGCTTGTGTGGCCTACCACTTTACGGCTGAGCCGTTGTTACTCCTAGACATTTCCACTTCACAATAACAGCACTTACAGTGGAAGCTTTAGCTTTGCAGAAATTGAACAAACTGACTTGTTGGAAAGGTGGCATCATATGACGGTGCCACGTTAAGTCACTGAGCTATTCAGTAAAGTCATTCTACTGCCAATGTTTGTCTATGGAGATTGCATGGCTGTGTGCTCGATTTTATACACCTGTCGTGACTGAAAGAGCCAAATCCATACATTTGAAGGGGCATCCACATACTTTTGTATATACAGTTGAAGTCAGAAGTTTACATACACCTTAGCCAAATACATTTAATCTCTGTTTTTCACAATTCCTGACATTTAAATCCTAGTAAAATTATCTGTCTTAGGTCAGTTAGGATCACCACTCTATTTCAAGAATGTGAAATGTCAGAATAAAAGTCAAGAGAATGATTTACCACAATGCTGGAAATCTGTCTGCATCCACAGAAACTAATCCCATCGTTCTATGACAAACACAGATGGTGTTATATCAAATTCAATAGAAGAAAAAGAGAGAGAGGAAGAGAGACACACAGATGTACTGCCAGTCCTTGATGTTTTGGCTGTATATGTAGTCTAATATTAAACACAGATATGTGGGCAGGTGGAAACACATGCATTATAATTTACAAGGCATTATAAGCCAGTGGTCATCTATAAGAAAAAGAGGAAAGGATTGAAAGGCAGCGCTGCTCTTGGGTCAGCTTTCACCGTTCAAATGTTTCTTTAACATTATAATTATTTCACAGAGAGAGAGAGAGTATATTATTCAGAGAGCGATGAACACAATGACAGACGCAACACCCCAGAGGTGCAAATAAGAGCCATCAAAAAAGATTTTCAAAAAATGTCTCAAAAGCGTTAAAACTTTGATAACTTTGTTATCATACACTTAACACTGTCAGGTTCCTGGTTAACCTCAAATGTTCTATTGAATAATTTTGATAAAGCTTCTGTTGTAATATTTGTCTAGCACTGCAAAAGGCAAAGCCATAAGGGTTAATTAATGTAAATAATGGGTTTAGTGTTGCCTAGAAATTGGTGAGTTTAACTTGCTACACCCAGGGCTCTGTTACGAAAGGTTAAACAAATCTCATTTGAAAACTTTTGCATTGAAATAATTAAACATACCGAACAAAAACTGTATATAATTATTTATGACCTAAGTCCTTCAGAGTATTTACTGAAAATCAAAAGTATTGCATCTTTATTTTTTCCAAATTCTCACCAGAATCTGAATCTGGAGACTCATATCTCCCTCACTAGCTTTAAGCACCAGCTGTCAGAGCAGCTCAAAGATCACTGCACCTGTACATAGCCCATCTGCAAACAGCCCATCCAACTACCTCATCCCCATACTGTATTTATTTATCTTGCTCCTTTGCACCACAGTATCTCTACTTGCACATTCATCTTCTGCACATCTACCATTCCAGTGATTAATTGCTATATCGTAATTAATTTGCCACCATGGCCTATTTATTGCCTTAACTCCCTTATCTTACCTCATTTGCACTCACCATATATAGACTTTGTTGACTTTTTTCAACTTTGAGTATGTTTAGTTTATTCCATGTGTAACTGTGTTGTGTGTCGAACTGCTATGCTTTATCTTGGCCAAGTGGCAGTTGCAAATGTGAACTTGTTGTCAACTAGCCTACCTGGTAAAATAAAGGTGAAATATATACACTGCTCAAAAAAAAGGGAACACTAAAATAACACATCCTAGATCTGAATGAATGAAATATTCTTATGAATTAATTTTCTCTTTACATAGTTGAATGTGCTGACAACATAATCACACAAAAATGTCATATGGAAATCAAATTTATCAACCCATGGAGGTCTGGATTTGGAGTCACACTCAAAATTAAAGTGGAAAACCACACTACAGGCAGAACTTTCTCCACGGCGTCTCCAGACTCTGTCACATGTGCTCAGTGTGAACCTGCTTTCATCTGTGAAGGGCACAGGGCGCCAGTAGCAAATTTGCCAATCTTGGTGTTCTCTGGCAAATGCCAAACGTCCTGCACGGTGTTGGGCTGTAAGCACAACCCCCACCTGTGGATGTCGGGCCCTCATACCACCCTCATGGAGTCTGTTTCTGACCATTTGAGCAGACACATGCACATTTGTGGCCTGCTGGAGGTCATTTTGCAGGGCTCTGGCAGTGCTCCTCCTCTGCACAAAGTCGGAGGTAGCGGTCCTGCTGCTGGGTTGTTGCCCTCCTACGGCCTCCTCCACGTCTCCTGGTAGCACCTCCATGCTCTGGACACTACGCTGACAGACACAGCAAACTTCTTGCCACAGCTCACATTGATGTGCCATTATGAAGGAGCTGCACTACCTGAGCCACTTGTGTGGGTTGTAGACTCCGTCTCATGCTACCACTAGAGTGAAAGCACCGCCAGCATTCAAAAGTGCCCAAAACATCAGCCAGGAAGCATTGGAACTGAGGAGTGGTCTGTGGTCACCACCTGCAGAACCACTCCTTTATTGGGGGTGTCTAACTAATTGCCTATAATTTCCACCTGTTGTCCATTCCATTTGCACAACAGCATGTGACATGTATTGTCAATCAGTGTTGCTTCCTAAGTGGACAGTTTGATTTCACAGAAGTGTGATTGACTTGGAGTCACATTATTACATTGTGTTATTTTTTGAGCAGTATGTTATTTCTTCATTTTTTTACCAATCCACGTGAATAAAAGGTAGTCCGGCCCATCTGGCATATGCCAGAATTGCCAGAAGGCCAATCCGCCAATGTCTCCAACTCTTTTCCTGGAGTGCGACTGTCCTGTCAGTCGTGGCTCCAGCCCTAATGTAGCACAATTGATTCTAATAATTAGCTGGTTAGTAAATTTAGTCAAGTTAGCTACAACTGGGGTTGGATTGAAAACCTACAGGAGGGTAGGGTAGCGCTCCAAGAACAGGGTTGGAGATCCCTTTGCCTTGTTTCCCAAAAGCATTTTAAGGCAAAGTGCGTTGTTAGAACCTTTGTAGGAGCATAGTTAAATCTATGAGCCGTTTCCAAAACCATCATTGTTAAATGTGCACTTGATAACACTCATAAACGAATGCTTGCCTCATTGCATCCTTACATTATTTTTTGGCCTCCCGTGTCACTTTATACACAGATCATCTCCGCTAAACATAGAATCACATGGTTTATCTTATCTCTATGACTGCAGCTAACTTCAGAACAAAGTTGACTACCAAAAAAAGTTGTCTTTGCAATTGATACAAACATGACATAAAACTATTCTTCAAATGAAAACCACAACAATTAAAATAAAGAGTGGGCCTATTTCATATTCTAAATGTGCCAATTGTAGACTGTCTGTAATTTGCCTCAATATATTTCATGATGTGTAGCCGAAAGCGCACAATGGGGAAAATGTGTGATTTAATGCATTTTTATTTGGTAAGCATTAGAATAACCTGCCTCAATATTTGCAACCATAAGGTGGTAATATCTCTCTAGGAATTGATCCGTCAATTCAAATGTTAAAAGACACATTTTGAATGGAGAAAGTTTTCACTTTCTTTCGGTCCCATCAGTATCGACACATTCTTCAACAGTGCACTTAGCAACCATTCTCTCTACGTATTGTTTTGGGAAACATGTGTTACATCTTCAGCTGTTGTGGGAAAGATGCATCATTAAAAAAACTCATAAGGCTAAATGCCATTGCTATCAGGAAACCGGTCCAAGGACATTATAAATCAAGAATGGGCCACTCCAGTCCTCAGTGGCCAGAGTGATGTCACACTTCTTCCCCATCCCTAGCTAACACAGCTGATTAAACTAATTGTATTTTAAACTAAAGATTATGATTAGTTGATTATTGGAGTCAGGTGTGTTAGCTGGGGCTGGCGCAAAAGTGTGACACCAATCAGGCCCCGAGGACTGGAGTTGACCATCCCTATTATAAATGAAGATACTTGACAGTATTGAGATACATCCAGTATATGTGCAGCTGTGTAACATCATTAGGTAAATCAAACAAGGGGTGGAGTCAAACTAGGACAAAGGGATACAAAATGGCTGTTCAGAGACACTGCAGTTATTGCAAATGTCAAAGAAATATGTACAATTGCAAATAGAAACTAGAGAATAATGGCGCTCTATATTACATTCCTCCTACTTCTTACCTTTGGCTGTGCAGCTACAGTTCAGCAGCTTTATCGGGAAGCGGAATCTCGGAGCCAAGTGGCACATGCCCCTGGGAGATTAGTTCAACAGTATAGGCCTGTTCAAGAACCAGCCAGATTTCAACCAAGGCCTGTACAATGGCCCACCAGGGTCCAGACACCGCAACCTCAAAACCCTTTGCTCCAGTCAAAGCAGACCTTCAATGAGCCTTTGACCTGGAGATATCCTGAAGATCCAGTCAAAGAGGTGCAGTTGGCTATTGATGAGCAGAGACCGCTGCCTGTGCCTGCCAGTAGCATTGCAGTTCAATGTGGGGAGACTGCTGCTCGTGTGGAAGTCAAACGAGATCTGCTCGGTATCGGCCAACTCATTCACCCAGCGGATCTTACCTTGGGAGGCTGTGCTGTCACCGGGGAGGATGCTTCGGCTCAAGTTCTGATCTTTGTCACTGAGCTGCACGAATGTGGCAGCACTCTGACGGTAACATTGAGCATTAGCATCGTTATGACTTTTCTAGGTTGACTACCATTGATTTTCTTACAATGCCGTTTGCTGCTCTGATTCCAGATGACTGAGGATTCACTTGTCTATGTCTTCACACTCCGTTATACACCAGCCACGCTGGGCAGCAGCCCCATTGTTCGGACTAGAGAAGTGGTGGTCTGGGTTGAGTGCCGCTATCAAAGGTGAGTTGACTACACCTGCGTTGGTTCTTTTTTTTTCTTCTGTTCAATCAACTTTGGCCATTTGGTTTCACATTTAAAGACTTCTTTACAGAAATCATTATGTGAGCAGTGATTCAGTGAAGCCCACCTGGAATCCCTATGCCTCCACTAAGGTTGCAGAGGAGCTCCTTTACTTCTCCCTGAGGCTAATGACTGGTTAGTAACTGCTTGTCCTTGCCATATTGGCATTGCTCTTGACAGGCATTGACTTACGTGCTGTCTCTGCACTTGTTTGTAAACTATGGTGTTGCCAACTGGCAAATGTAACCGCCGCTTAGTTATTGGAATGAGGTGGCTACCCCAGAGTACAAAAGGATGGCAGTTATATTTGCCATGATAAAATCACACTGCTGATGTACAGACCCTGCTCTAGTTTATCTGACTTGGAATAAGCATTTGCCTGTTGCCTTGTCTTCGCAGACAACTGGCAGTTGGAGAGACCCAGCAAAGAGCACGTCCTTGGAGATAATATTAACTTTGAAGCTTCTGTCGTCCAGTTCTTCCATGTGCCCCTCCGAGTCTTTGTGGACAACTGCGTAGCCACAGTCATCCCAAACGCCAACACTGTCCCAAGATATACCTTCATCGGGAACCGTGGGTGAGTATCCTTTTAAGGTACTTGATCTAGTTCAAGGACTAATTGTTTGCTTTAATCTGCTAAGGAAAGCATTTCCCATTCCCTCCACTTGCCCACACTTCAGATCAACAGCCATCTTGAATGGCGTCCTTCCAGAGTTTCAGCAGTGTAGGTAGCCTAATTTTGCTTTTGTGGCCTTCAGTTGTCTGGTCGACACCAAGCTGACAGGCTCCAGGTCCCAGTTCATACCTCGCACCATGGATGACACGCTCCAGTTCCAGATCGAAGCCTTTAGGTTTCATGTTGTGAACACTGGCTCAGTGAGTAGTTAATCCTGAGATCTTCTGCAAATTAGCTTCGGAATGTCCAAATTTATAGAATTAGCTGTTTTGCTTCACTTCAATCAAAAATTAATTATGCTATGCCCAATATGGCTTGTGTTGTACCCAACATGACGTTGCTTTGAATTGATGTCAAATATACTCATTCTTATGTGGTACCAATGCTGAGACTTCAACAAATTTCAACAGCTATACATTACCTGCCTCCTGAAAGCCACAACAGCTTCATCCCCTATTGATCATGAGAACAAGGCTTGCTCCTTCTCAAATGGGTAAGTCTGGCTATATATGGCAAGGTGTGCACTTTGCTTGTACATACTATATGCAACACTCTCTTTTCAATAGATGGCGCGAGGCCAGTAAGAAAGACCAGGTGTGTGGCTGTTGTGACACAGACTGTGGCATGAGAAGGGAACCGGATCCAGGTACATGTGCACTACAGTCCAGTGTTTGTCATTCCTGGACAAAAATGTGCACCTGGGGTGCACACTTGTCCTAATCAAGTACTTACAGACTTGATTCACGTAAGCCCTTGGCTGCAATCTCTAGTGCTAGGCTGGCAAAAGGGGCACCCTCTGTGTAAATTATTTGTTCTGTTTTGCTATGTCAGACCCCAGTAAGGTGACACCAACAGCTAGTATAATGGATCCTAATCAAATCAGTAATGTTTTCTGCTCTTCCTAGGTTTCCGGTGGGAGCAAGAAGCGTCTATTGGTCCTCTCGACATCAAAGAAAAGCTTCTTGACTGATGGCCTATTTAATCATTTGGGCTGACTTTCCTGTTGAAAAAACACATAATGGATGATTAAAAAAAAGATGGATTTTAAGGGATTTGTCTTTTGTTCATGAGCTTTTAACGTGTAAAATGAAGTACTATATTTTGCTTGCTAGCTACTCTGGTAGTTTAACAAGAGGTGGTAGCTCAGCTTGAATACAAACAAATTGACAACTGTGCTAAATGGCTACCTAGCTAGGTTAGTGGCTAGCCAAAAAGAGCATGTTTTGAAAATTAGATTTGTGCTTTGAGTAAGTATTATCACCATAGGATTTGTAACATTCAAAGCAACAGAAGTCAGTGGCAGGAAATGTCACCTTAGCTTGCTACAGAACTTCTGCGTTATTGGTTGTTCCTGTGTCTTACCAGCCAACACCACTGCACAAACCTGACACTATGACAACTAGTAAGTTGGTGGTTGAAGATATCCCTCTAGTGGTGTGGGGGCTGTGCTTTGGCAAAGTGGGTGGGGTTATATCCTTCCTGTTTGACCCTGTCCGGGGGTGTCCTCGGATGGGGCCAGTGTCTCCTGACCCCTCCTGTCTCAGCCTCCAGTATTTATGCTGCAGTAGTTTGTGTCGGGGCTAGGGTCAGTTGTTATATCTGGAGTACTTCTACTGTCCTATTTGGTGTCCTGTGTGAATTTAAGTGTGCTCTAATTCTCTCTGAGGACCTGAGCCCTAGGACCATGCCTCAGGACTACCTGACATGATGACTCCTTGCTGTCCCCAGTCCACCTGGCTGTGCTGCTGCTCCAGTTTCAACTGTCCTGCAACTGTTATTGGGCCATGCTGGTCATTTTATGAACATTTGAACATCTTGGCCATGTTCTGTTATCTCTACCCGGCACAGCCCGAAGAGGACTGGCCACCCCACAGCCTGGTTCCTCTCTAGGTTACTTCTTAGGTTTTGGCCTTTCTAGGGTTTTTTTCCTTGCTGCTTGTGTTTTTAGGCTGGGTTTCTGTACAGCACTTTGATATCAGCTGATGTACGAAGGGCTATGTAACTACATTTGAAACTAGTGTAGCCTTGTCTGAAAATGTCCACTTTGGTTATTTGCTACTTGTTTGGACAGTCTGCAGTCAAACTGATTTGAGCATTAAGGCCTGCAGTGTGAATAAGGCTTTAGGCTATTACCATCCACAAGAAGCATCTTAACCTTTCTAATACCAAAATATGACTTGCACAATTTCCCATCAACCTCTGGGGGAGGGAATAGACGCAGTCCTTCCCAAAGTATTTGGCCCTTGAAAATGTCCTGTGAATTGCTGGACTAAAACGATGCAAATTAAGTTAGAGCGTTACACATTCTATAGTAGCCTATACCACACCTTTACAGGCTGCACTGAACTACTGCTGTTAAATACGGATTTTCTGGTCGTAATGAAAGGTGCGGCTGGCTGGAGTTCAGTGGGCATTGTGTCAAGAAGCAGTGCGGCTTGGCTGTTTCAAATGAACAAATGGCTCTCAACCTTAGCCTCTCCCGAGTCCATACGGGAGTTGCAGCGAGAAGACCAACTACCAATTGGCTAGTATGACATTGGAGAAAAGGGGTTTAAGAAATGTATATATTAAAAAGGATTCAGACCCTTTGCAATGAAACTTGAAATTGATATGGTCTCACAATTGACAGTACATGTCAGAGTAAAAAAACAGCCATGAGAGAAAAGGAATTGTCCGTAGTGCTCCGAGACAGGATTGTGTCGGCACAGATCTGGGGAAGGGTACCAAAAAAAGTCTGCATTTTTGAAAGGTCCCCAAGAACACCGTGGCCTCCATTCTTAAATGGAAGAAGTTTGGAACCACCAAGACTTCCTAGAGCTGGCCCCCTGGCCAAACTGAGCAATCGGGGGAGAAGGGCCTTTGTAAGGGAGGTGACCAAGAACCTGATGGTCACTGACAGAGCTCTGGAGTTCCTCTGTGGAGATGGGAGAACCTTCTAGGGGGACAACCATCTCTGCATCTTTACACCAATTAGGCCTTTCTGGTAGGGTGGCCAGACGGAAGGCCCTCAGTGAAAGGCACATGACAGCCCGTTATGAGTTTGACTAAAAGTTCCTAAAGACTCTCAGACCATGAAAGACAAGATTCTCTGGTCTGATGTAAACATGATGCAATCTTTGGCCTGAATGCCAAGAGTCATGTCTGGAGGAAACCTTGGCAGCATCACTGGTGTTTTTCATCGGCAAGGACTGTGATACTAGTCAGGATCGAGGCAAAGTTGAACGGAGCAAAGTACAGAGAGATCCATGATGAAACCTGCTCAGGACCTCAGACTGGTGTGAAGGTTCACCTTCCAACAGGACAACGACCCTAAGCACTCAGCCAAAACAATTTAGGAGTGGCTTCGGGACCAGTCTCTGATTGTCCTTGAGTGGCCGAGCCAGAGCCTGGACATAAACCCAATCAAATATCTCTAGAGAGACCTGCAAATAGCTGTGCAGCAACGCTTCCCATCCAACTTGACAGAGCTTGAGAGGATCTGCAAAGAAGAATGGGAGAAACTCCCCAAATACAGGCGTGCCAAGCTTGTTGCGTCATACCCAAGAAGACTTGGGGCTGTAATCGCTGCCAAAGGTGCTTCAATAAAGTACAGAGTAAAGGGTCTGAATACAAATGTAAATGTGATATGAGGGGTTATTGTGTGTAGCTTGATGAGGGGAAAAAATAATTTATTCTATTTTATAATATTGGTCTAACTTAATATGGCTGCGATCCCCGTACAGGGACTAACATCAGGGGAAATTTCAGAGTGACAACAAAAAATACAATTTCGTAACATTAAACATTCTTTTTCCAATTTAAAATAGCTATTACAGAGAACAAATCCCATGCTTTTGTTTGAGAAGAGCAATCAAGAACAGACACATTTTCCGCCATGACAGTTTTTAGACATTCACATCTGAAGGTAAAATTATGACTTACATTCTGATATCTTGCTCTTATTTCTCTTCCTGAGTATCCCATTGATCAAATGAAGTGCCGTTTTCTTTGATAAAATCCATTTTTATAGCCTAAATCTAAACATTTTGTAAACTATTTGTGCTGTGAATTCCATCTCTATCAATTTTTTACGGCGCATTCGGCGTGATTCGCCCCTGTAAACAATAGTTTATATAGTCATGGTGGGTTTCAGTGCATTCCTCTGGATGTTTGCAACACAGTCAAACTGCTTACAAATATCTGGGCATCTGGATAGCGGCCTTTTAAAAAGCATATTACAGAGTTAGGCTGACGTGTACTCAAAGCATGCGCAGACCAACTGGCAAGTGTCTTTACGGACATTTTCAATCGTGAACGAGTCTTTAATACCTACATTTTTCAAGCTGACTGCCATAGTCCCTGTGCCCAAGAAAGCGAAGGTAACCTGCCTAAAAGACTACCGCCCCATAGCATTCACGCTGGTAGCCATGAGGTGCTTTCAAAGGCTGGTCATGGTCTAGGGTTTCTGGGATAATGGTGTTGATGTGAGCCATGACCAGCCTTTCAAATATTTTCATGGCTACACATGTGAGTGCTACGGGTTGGTAGTCATTTAGGCAGGTTACCTTAGTGTTCTTGGGCACAGGGTCTATGGTGGTCTGCTTGACAGACTCAGACAGGGAGAGGTTGAAAATGTCAGTGAAGACACTTGCCAGTTGGTCAGCGCATGCTCCGAGTACACGTCCTGGTAATCCGTCTGGCCCAGCGGCCTTGTGAATGTTGACCTGTTTAAATGTCTTACTCACATCGGCTGCGGGGAAAGCGTGATCACAAAGTCGTCCGGAACAGCTGATGCTCTTCTGCATGTTTCAGTATTACTTGCCTCAAAGCGAGCATAGCATTTATTTACAGTGGCTTGCGAAAGTATTTACCCCCTTGTCATTTTTCCAATTTTGTTGCCTTACAACCTGGAATTGATATTGATATTTTTTTTTTGGGGGGGGGGGGTTGTATCATTTGATTTAGACAACATACCTACCACTTTGAAGATACAAAATGTAAAAAATTGTGAAACAAACAAGAAACCAAAAAAATTAAAACTTGAGCGTGCGTTACTATTCACCCCCAAAGTCAATACTTTGTAGAGCCACCTTTTACAGTAATTACAGCTGCAAGTCTCTATAAGCTTGGCACATCTAGTCACTGCGATTTTTGTCCATTCTTCAAGACAAAACTGCTCCAGCTCCTTCAATTTGGATGGGTTCCACTTGTGTACAGGAATCTTTAAGTTATACCACAGATTCTCAATTGGATTCAGGTCTGACCTTTGACTAGGCCATTCCAAGTCATTTAAATGTTTCCCCCTAAACCACTTGTGTTGCTTTAGCAGTATGCTTAGGGTCATTGTCCTGCTGGAAGGTGAACCTCCGTCCCAGTATCAAATCTCTGGAAGGCTGAAACCGGTTTCCCTCAAGAATTTCCCTGTATTTAGCGCCATCCATCATTCCTTCAATTCTGACCAGTCCCTGCCAATGAAAAACATCCCCACAGCATGATGCTGCCACCACCATGCTTCACTGTGAGGATGGTGTTCTCGGGGTGATGTGAGTTGTTGGGTTTGCACCAGACATAGCGTTTTCCTTGATGGTCAAAAAGCTACATTTTTGTCTCATCTGACCTGACTACCTTTTTCCATATGTTTGGGGAGTCACCCACATGCCTTTTGGCGAACACCGAACGTGTTTGCTTATTTTAATCTTTAAGCAATGGCTTTTTTCTGGCCACTATTCCGTAAAGCCCAGCTCTGTGGAGTGTATGGCTTAAAGTGGTCCTATGGACAGATACTCCAATCTCCGCTGTGGAGCTTTGCAGCTCCTTCCGGGTTATCTTTGGTCTCTTTGTTGCCTCTCTGATTAATACCCTCCTTGCCTGGTCCATGAGTTTTTGTGTGCGGCCCTCTCTTGAAAGGTTTGTTGTAGTGCCACGTTTTTTATATTTTTTAATAATGGATTTAATGGTGCTCCGTGGGATGTTCAAAGTTTCTGATATTTTTTTATAACCCAACCCTGATCTGTACTTCTCCACAACTTTGTCCCTGACCTGTTTGGAGAGCTCCTTGGTCTTCATGGTGCTGCTTGCTTGGTAGTGCCCATTGCTTAGTGGTATTGCAGACTCTGGGGCCTTTCAGAACAGGTGTATATTTACTCAGATCATGTGACACTTAAATAAAGTCCACCTGTGTGCAATCTAACTAATTATGTGACATCTTTAGGGGCTTCATAGCAAAGGGGGTGAATACATATGCACGCACCACTTTTCCATTTGTATTATATTATTATATATTTTTTTTAAAACAGGTAATTTTTTTCATTTCACATCAACAATTTGGACTATTTTGTGTATGTTCATTACATGAAATCCAAATAGAAATGCATTTAAATGACAGGTTGTAATGCAGCAAAATAGGAAAAACGCCAAGGGGATGAATACTTTTGCAAGGCACTGTGGCTCGTCTGGTAGGCTTGTGTCACTGGGCAACTCTCGGCTATGCTTCCATTTGTAGTCTGTAATAGTTTGCAAGCCCTGCCACTTCCGACGAGCATCGGAGCCGGTGTAGTACGATTCAATCTTAGTCCTGTATTGACGCTTTGCCTGTTTGATTGTTTGTCGGAGGGCATAAAGGGATTTCTTATAAGCTTCTGGGTTAGAGTCCCACTCCTTGAAGTGTTCTTCTGCCAGGGCCAGCGTAGAGCCTGGATTTCAAGCTCAGCACATCTGGGACTTGTTGGCTCGGCGGGTGAGGGCTAAATCCCCCCCCCCCAAAAAAACGGCAACTGGCAGGTGCCTTGGTGGGAGAGTGGGGTAACATCTCACAGCAATAACTGGCAAATCTGGTGTAACCAGTCAACTTCAGCAGTGAGGCAAAGGTACACATTTCAGGGCTTGAAATTGCCTTGTCTCATGACTTAAATATTGATAAAAACAAATAAAATACAGTGCTGGTGGGGCTACCACTCATAGGAACCATCTGATATTTTATTTGAACTAAAATGTGACTTTCACAATTAGGTCTACTCCAATGTACTACATCCATCAAATTAAAATGTGAATCAATGGACTGCAACAATGCAAATTATATTTTAGATTGTCACAACCAATAGTAATAAAAGGACTAGTCTCTACCAAACCATTACATTAGTCTTGTTTAGTTACAGGGTGTATTCCTGACTAATGGAAAAGTAGTCAACACTTTTAGTTCAGGAACTGTGGGTTTGATTTAAAAAGGACTTAATACTTTTGAGTGGGCAGGGACAAATAAAAAATACATGACCTTTCGGTGTTGATTAGAGTAGCTATACCGTAAAAGCTGTCTCGATTATATGTAATGATTTACGAAACCCTGAAATGGGGTCTTTGCAAGCTTCGTAGTTGTGAATGCATTGTGTTACAAGCTCATTTGCTGGTATTTTAAGAAAGTGTTTGAAATGTAAAAAAAATAATTATATATATTTTACCATGTAGGCTAGTTGAGAACAAGTTCTCATTTGCAACTGCAACATGGTCAAAATAAAGCATAGCAGTACGACACACAACACAGTTACACATGGAATAAACAAAACATACTCAAAGTTGAAAAAAGTCAACAAAGTCTATATATGGTGAGTGCAAATGAGGTAAGATAAGGGAGTTAAGGCAATAAATAGGCCATGGTGGCAAAGTAATTACAATATAGCAATTAATCCCTGGAATGGTAGATGTGCAGAAGATGAATGTGCAAGTAGAGATACTGGGGTACAAAGGAGCAAGAAAAATAAATACAGTATGGGGATGAGGTAGTTGGATGGGCTGTTTACAGATGGGCTATGTTCAGGTGCAGTAATCTTTGAGCTGCTCTGACCGCTGGTGCTTAAAGCTAGTGAGGGAGATATGAGTCTCCAGCTTCAGTGATTATTATTTTTTATTTTTTTTGCAGTTCGTTCCAGTCATTGGCAGCAGAGAAGTGGAAGGAAAGGCGGCTAAAGGAGGAATTGGCTTTGGGGGGTGACCAGTGAGATATACCTGCTGGAGCGCATGCTACGAGTGGGTGCTGCTATGGTGACCAATGAGCTGAGATAAGGTGGGGCTTTACCTAGCAGAGACTTGTAGATTACCTGGAGCCAGTGGGTTTGGCGACGAGTATGAAGTGAGGGCCAGCCAACGAGAGCGTACAGGTCGCAGTGGTGGGTAGTATATGTGGCTTTGGTGACAAAACTGATGGCACTGTGATAGACTGCATCTAATTTGTTGAGTAGAATGCTGGAGGCTATTTTATAAATGACATCGCCAAAGTCGAGGATCAGTGGGATGGTCAGTTTTACAAGGGTATGTTTGGCAGCATGAGTGAAGGATGCTTTGTTGCGAAATAGGAAGCCAATTCTAGATTTAATTGCGGGCAGTGATTGGTTGAAGAGCATGCATTTAGTTCTACTTGCATTTAAGAGCAGTTGGAGGCCATGGAAGGAGAGTTGTATGTCATTGAAGCTCATTTGGAGGTTAGTTAACACAGTGTCCAAAGAAGGGACAGAAGTATACAGAATGGTGTCGTCTGCGTAGAGGTGGATCAGAGAATCACCAGCAGCAAGAGCGACATCATTGATGTATACAGAGAAAAGAGTCAGCCCTTGAATTGAACCCTGTGGCACCCCCATAGAGACTGCCAGAGGTCCGTTCAACAGGCCCTCCGATTTGACACACTGAACTCTATCAGAGATGTAGTTGGTGAACCAGGCGAGCCAATCATTTGAGAAACCAAGGCTGTGGAGTCTGCTAATATGAACGTGGTGAGATTTCAGTTTTTTTAATGCTTTTGAGTCATTTTTTGAACATCTTTTTTGATGGCTCTAATTTGCACCTCTGGGGTGTTGCGTCTGTCATTGTGTTCATCGCTCTCTGAATAATATACTCTCTCTCTCTCTGTGAAATAATTATAATGTTAAAGAAACATTTGAACGGTGAAAGCTGACCCAAGAGCAGCGCTGCCTTTCAATCCTTTCCTCTTTTTCTTATAGATGACCACTGGCTTATAATGCCTTGTAAATTATAATGCATGTGTTTCCACCTGCCCACATATCTGTGTTTAATATTAGACTACATATACAGCCAAAACATCAAGGACTGGCAGTACATCTGTGTGTCTCTCTTCCTCTCTCTCTTTTTCTTCTATTGAATTTGATATAACACCATCTGTGTTTGTCATAGAACGATGGGATTAGTTTCTGTGGATGCAGACAGATTTCCAGCATTGTGGTCCATTTGACAGGCCCTCTGATGAGTGAATTACAATTTCGGTAGGACTTTCCAGCCTCCAATGGTGGTGGATATGTCATGTAATCCTACACCAGAATCCCTAGTTTAATACAGTCAAATATTATTGTATATATTGACAAGTCAAATGACTGCTCTAACAATGGAAATGCAACTCCTCAAATATGGACGGCAGGCAGGAGGTGAGATCAGACGTGACCACTAGACCACTAGCCCATGAGAGGGCAGATACCCTAGTAGCCTCACTGGCATTTTAGAAGTGTAGCAAATAGCCTTGATAAAACAATTTAACAGATTCATTTGGATTATTTAGCATTCATGCATTCAATGTTTTATTTTAATAGGCCTACATGATGACTTGTGTTTAATAAAAATAACTGTATAAATGTCTAGCAGATGGCTATTGCCTTACCTATGTGTCATAAAAGCCAATCTAATGACTTCTTAAGCTATAGGGCAAGTATAGTGCAGGTTTTGCCTCACATTTAATTATTTGCAAACAGGGACAGTTTCGTGAAAACAAGACACACGGATTTCGCATTGAAGAAATATGATAAGATGAACACATGGACTATACAGTTGAAGTCGGAAGTTTACATACACTAAGCTGACTGTGCCTTTAAACAGCTTGGAAAATTCCAGAAAATTTTGTCATGGCTTTAGAAGTTTCTGATAGTCTAATTGACATAATTTGAGTCAATTGGAGGTGTACCTGTGAATGTATTTCAAGGCCTACCTTCAAACTCAGTGCCTCTTTGCTAGACATCATGGGAAATATTTAAAAAATCAGCCAAGACGTCAAAAAAAAATTGTAGACCTCCACAAGTCTGGTTCATCATTGGGAGCAATTTCCGAAAGCCTGAAGGTACCATGTTTATCTGTACAAACAATACAGTAAAACAGTAAAAATTAGTCCGATATCGACATAACCTCAAAGGCCGCTCAGCAAGGAAGAAGCCCCCACTCCAAAACCACCATAAAAAAGCTAGATTACAGTTTGCAACTGCACATGGGGACAAAGATCATACTTTTTTGAGAATTGTCCTCTGGTCTGACGAAACAAAAATAGAACTGTTTGGCCATAATGACCATCGTTATGTTTGGAGGAAAAAGGGGGAGGCTTGCAAGCCGAAGAACACCATCCCAATCGTGAAGCACGGGGGTGGCAGCATCATGTTGTGGGGGTGCTTTGCTGCAGGAGGGACTGATGCACTTCACAAAATAGATGGCATCACGAGGTAGGAAAATTAAGTGGATATATTGAAGCAACATCTCAAGACATCAGTCAGGAAGTTAAAGCTTGGTCACAAATGGTTCTTCCAAATGTACATTGACGCCAAGCATACTTCCAAAGTTGTGGCAAAATGGTTTAAGGACAACAAAGTAAAGGTATTGGAGTGTCCATCACAAAGATCTGACCTCAATCCTATAGAAAATGTGTGGGCAGAACTGAAAAAGCACTTGCGAGCAAGGAGGCCTACAAACCTTACTCAGTTACACCAGCTCTGTCAGGAGGAATGGGCCAAAATTCACCCAACTTATTGTGGGAAGCTTGTGGAAGGCTACCCGGAACGTTTGACCCAAGTTAAACAATTGAAAGGAAATGCTATCAAATACTAATTGAGTGTATGTCAACTTCTGACCCACTGGGAATGTGATGAACGAAATAATAGCTGAAATAAATCATTCTCGACTTTTATTCTGACATTTCACATTCTTAAAATAGAGTGGTGATCCTAACTGATCTAAGACAGGGAACTTTTTACTTAGATTCAAATGTCAGGAATTGTGACAAACTGAGATTAAATGTATTTGGCTAAGGTGTATGTAAACTTCCCGACTTCAACTGTATATACAAAAGTATGTGGATGCCCCTTCTAATGAATGGATTTGGTTATTTCAGCCACGACAGGTGTATAGAATCGAGCACACAGCCATGCAATCTCCATAGACAAACATTGGCAGTAGAATGACCTTACTGAATAGCTCAGTGACTTAACGTGGCACCGTCATAGGGTGCCACCTTTCCAACAAGTCAGTTCGTAAAATTTCTGCAAAGCTAGAGCTTCCCCAGACAAATGTGAGTGATGTTATTGTGAAGTGGAAACGTCTAGGAGTAACAACGGCTCAGCCGTACAAGGCCACACAAGCTCACAGAACGGGACCACTGAGTGCTGAAGCACGTAAAAATAGCCTGTCCTCGGCTGCAACGCTCACTACCGAGTTCCAAACTGCCTCTGGAAGCAACGTCAGCACAATAACTATTCGCCGGGAGCTTCATGAAATGGGTTTCCATGGCCGAGCAAGCCTTAGATAACCATGCGAAAATCCAAGCGTCGGCTGGAGTGGTGTAAAGCTTGCCACCATTGGACTCTGGAGCAGTGGAAATGTGTTCTATGGAGTGATGAATCACGCTTCACCGTCTGGCAGTCTGACGGACTAATCTGGGTTTGGCGGATGCCAGGAGAGTGCTACCTGCCACAATGCATAGTGCCAATTGTAACGTTTGGTGGGGGAGGAATAATGTTCTGGGGCTGTTTTTCATGGTTCGGGCTAGGCCGCTTACTTACAGCGAAGGGAAATCTTAACGCTACAGCATACGATCACATTCTAGACGATTCTGTGCTTTCAACTTTGTGGCAACAGTTTGGGCAAAGCCTTTTCCTGTTTTAGCATGACAATACCCCAATGCACAAAGCGAGGTCTATACAAAAATGGTTTGTTGAGATCAGTGTGGAAGAACTTGACTGGCCTGCACAGAGCCCTGACCTCAAATCCATCGATCGCCTTTGCCATGAATTGGAACGCCAACTGCGAGCCAGTCCTAATCGGCCAACATCAGTGACCGACCTCACTAATGCTCTTGTGGCTGAATGGAAGCAAGTCTCCAGCAGTGTCTTCCCAGAAGAGTAGAAGCAAAGGGGGACCAACTCCATATTAATGCCCATGATTTTGGAATGAGATGTTTAACAAGTAGGTGTCCACATACCTTTGGTCATGTTGTGTGAATATATTATTATTTATGATTTTTTTTACCAATCAACCCGAATAAAAGGTGGTCCGGCCCTTCTGGCATATGCCAGAATTGCCAGAAGGCCAATCCGCCAATGTCTCCAACTCTATTCCTGGAGTGCGACTGTCCTGTCAGTCGTGGCTCCAGCCCTAATGTAGCACAATTGATTCTAATAATTAGCTGGTTAGTAAATTTAGTCAAGTTAGCTACAACTGGGGTTGGATTGAAAACCTACAGGAGGGTAGGGTAGCGCTCCAAGAACAGGGTTGGAGATCCCTTTGCCTTGTTTCCCAAAAGCATTTTAAGGCAAAGTGCGTTGTTAGAACCTTTGTAGGAGCATAGTTAAATCTATGAGCCGTTTCCAAAACCATCATTGTTAAATGTGCACTTGATAACACTCATAAACGAATGCTTGCCTCATTGCATCCTTACATTATTTTTTGGCCTCCCGTGTCACTTTATACACAGATCATCTCCGCTAAACATAGAATCACGTGGTTTATCTTATCTCTATGACTGCAGATAACTTCAGAACAAAGTTGACTACCAAAAAAAGTTGTCTTTGCAATTGATACAAACATGACATAAAACTATTCTTCAAATGAAAACCACAACAATTAAAATAAAGAGTGGGCCTATTTCATATTCTAAATGTGCCAATTGTAGACTGTCTGTAATTTGCCTCAATATATTTCATGATGTGTAGCCGAAAGCGCACAATGGGGAAAATGTGTGATTTAATGAATTTTTATTTGGTAAGCATTAGAATAACCTGCCTCAATATTTGCAACCATAAGGTGGTAATATCTCTCTAGGAATTGATCCGTCAATTCAAATGTTAAAAGACACATTTTGAATGGAGAAAGTTTTCACTTTCTTTCGGTCCCATCAGTATCGACACATTCTTCAACAATGCACTTAGCAACCATTCTCTCTACGTATTGTTTTGGGAAACATGTGTTACATCTTCGGCTGTTGTGGGAAAGATGCATCATTAAAAAAACTCATAAGGCTAAATGCCATTGCTATCAGGAAACCGGTCCAAGGACATTATAAATCAAGAATGGGCCACTCCAGTCCTCAGTGGCCAGAGTGATGTCACACTTCTTCCCCATCCCTAGCTAACACAGCTGATTAAACTAATTGTATTTTAAACTAAAGATTATGATTAGTTGATTATTGGAGTCAGGTGTGTTAGCTGGGGCTGGCGCAAAAGTGTGACACCAATCAGGCCCCGAGGACTGGAGTTGACCATCCCTATTATAAATGAAGATACTTGACAGTATTGAGATACATCCAGTATATGTGCAGCTGTGTAACATGTCTGGAACATCATTAGGTAAATCAAACAAGGGGTGGAGTCAAACTAGGACAAAGGGATACAAAATGGCTGTTCAGAGACACTGCAGTTATTGCAAATGTCAAAGAAATATGTACAATTGCAAATAGAAACTAGAGAATAATGGCGCTCTATATTACATTCCTCCTACTTCTTACCTTTGGCTGTGCAGCTACAGTTCAGCAGCTTTATCGGGAAGCGGAATCTCGGAGCCAAGTGGCACATGCCCCTGGGAGATTAGTTCAACAGTATAGGCCTGTTCAAGAACCAGCCAGATTTCAACCAAGGCCTGTGCAATGGCCCACCAGGGTCCAGACACCGCAACCTCAAAACCCTTTGCTCCAGTCAAAGCAGACCTTCAATGAGCCTTTGACCTGGAGATATCCTGAAGATCCAGTCAAAGAGGTGCAGTTGGCTATTGATGAGCAGAGACCGCTGCCTGTGCCTGCCAGTAGCATTGCAGTTCAATGTGGGGAGACTGCTGCTCGTGTGGAAGTCAAACGAGATCTGCTCGGTATCGGCCAACTCATTCACCCAGCGGATCTTACCTTGGGAGGCTGTGCTGTCACCGGGGAGGATGCTTCGGCTCAAGTTCTGATCTTTGTCACTGAGCTGCACGAATGTGGCAGCACTCTGACGGTAACATTGAGCATTAGCATCGTTATGACTTTTCTAGGTTGACTACCATTGATTTTCTTACAATGCCGTTTGCTGCTCTGATTCCAGATGACTGAGGATTCACTTGTCTATGTCTTCACACTCCGTTATACACCAGCCACGCTGGGCAGCAGCCCCATTGTTCGGACTAGAGAAGTGGTGGTCTGGGTTGAGTGCCGCTATCAAAGGTGAGTTGACTACACCTGCGTTGGTTCTTTTTTTTTTCAGTTCAATCAACTTTGGCCATTTGGTTTCACATTTAAAGACTCCTTTACAGAAATCATTATGTGAGCAGTGATTCAGTGAAGCCCACCTGGAATCCCTATGCCTCCACTAAGGTTGCAGAGGAGCTCCTCTACTTCTCCCTGAGGCTAATGACTGGTTAGTAACTGCTTGTCCTTGCCATATTGGCATTGCTCTTGACAGGCATTGACTTACGTGCTGTCTCTGCACTTGTTTGTAAACTATGGTGTTGCCAACTGGCAAATGTAACCGCCGCTTAGTTATTGGAATGAGGTGGCTACCCCAGAGTACAAAAGGATGGCAGTTATATTTGCCATGATAAAAACAAAACTGCTGATGTACAGACCCTGCTCTAGTTTATCTGACTTGGAATAAGCATTTGACTGTTGCCTTGTCTTCGCAGACAACTGGCAGTTGGAGAGACCCAGCAAAGAGTACGTCCTTGGAGATAATATTAACTTTGAAGCTTCTGTCGTCCAGTTCTTCCATGTGCCCCTCCGAGTCTTGGTGGACAACTGCGTAGCCACAGTCATCCCAAACGCCAACACTGTCCCAAGATATACCTTCATCGGGAACCGTGGGTGAGTATCCTTTAAGGTACTTGATCTAGTTCAAGGACTAATTGTTTGCCCTAATCTGCTAAGGAAAGCATTTCCCATTCCCTCCACTTGCCTACACTTCAGATCAACAGCCATCTTGAATGGCATCCTTCCGGAGTTTCAGCAGTGTAGGTAGCCTAATTTTGATTTTGTGGCCTTCAGTTGTCTGGTCGACACCAAGCTGACAGGCTCCAGGTCCCAGTTCATACCTCGCACCATGGATGACACGCTCCAGTTCCAGATCGAAGCCTTTAGGTTTCATGTTGTGAACACTGGCTCAGTGAGTAGTTAATCCTGAGATCTTCTGCAAATTAGCTTCGGAATGTCCAAATTTATAGAATTGGCTGTTTTGCTTCACTTCAATCAAAAATTTATCATGCTATGCCCAATATGGCTTGTGTCGTACCCAACATGACGTTGCTTTGAATTGATGTCAAATATACTCATTCTTATGTGGTACCAATGCTGAGAGAAATTTCAACAGCTATACATTACCTGCTTCCTTACCTGGTACCAATGCTGAGACAAATTTCAACAGCTATACATTACCTGCCTCCTGAAAGCCACAACAGCTTCATCCCCTATTGATCATGAGAACAAGGCTTGCTCCTTCTCAAATGGGTAAGTCTGGCTATATATGGCAAGGTGTGCACTTTGCTTGTACATACTATATGCAACACTCTCTTTTCAATAGATGGCGCGAGGCCAGTAAGAAAGACCAGGTGTGTGGCTGTTGTGACACAGACTGTGGCATGAGAAGGGAACCGGATCCAGGTACATGTGCACTACAGTCCAGTGTTTGTCAATCCTGGACAAAAATGTGCACCTGGGGTGCACACTTGTCCTAATCAAGTACTTACAGACTTGATTCACGTAAGCCCTTGGCTGCAATCTCTAGTGCTAGGCTGGCAAAAGGGGCACCCTCTGTGTAAATTATTTGTTCTGTTTTGCTATGTCAGACCCCAGTAAGGTGTCACCAACAGCTAGTATAATGGATCCTAATAAATCAAATCAGTAATGTTTTCTGCTCTTCCTAGGTTTCCGGTGGGAGCAAGAAGCGTCTATTGGTCCTCTCGACAAAGAAAAGCTTCTTGACTGATGGCCTATTTAATCATTTGGGCTGACTTTTCTGTTGAAAAAAACACATAATGGATGATTAAAAAAAAGATGGATTTTAAGGGATTTGTCTTTTGTTCATGAGCTTTTAACGTGTAAAATGAAGTACTATATTTTGCTTGCTAGCTACTCTGGTAGTTTAACAAGAGGTGGTAGCTCAGCTTGATTACAAACAAATTGACAACTGTGCTAAATGGCTACCTAGCTAGGTTAGTGGCTAGCCAAAAAGAGCATGTTTTGAAAATTAGATTTGTGCTTTGAGTAAGTATTATCACCATAGGATTTGTAACATTCAAAGCAACAGAAGTCAGTGGCAGGAAATGTCACCTTAGCTTGCTACAGAACTTCTGCGTTATTGGTTGTTCCTGTGTCTTACCAGCCAACACCACTGCACAAACCTGACACTATGACAACTAGTAAGTTGGTGGTTGAAGATATCCCTCTAGTGGTGTGGGGGCTGTGCTTTGGCAAAGTGGGTGGGGTTATATCCTTCCTGTTTGACCCTGTCCGGGGGTGTCCTCGGATGGGGCCAGTCTCCTGACCCCTCCTGTCTCAGCCTCCAGTATTTATGCTGCAGTAGTTTGTGTCGGGGCTAGGGTCAGTTTGTTATATCTGGAGTACTTCTACTGTCCTATTTGGTGTCCTGTGTGAATTTAAGTGTGCTCTAATTCTCTCTGAGGACCTGAGCCCTAGGACCATGCCTCAGGACTACCTGACATGATGACTCCTTGCTGTCCCCAGTCCACCTGGCTGTGCTGCTGCTCCAGTTTCAACTGTTCTGCAACTGTTATTATTGGGCCATGCTGGTCATTTTATGAACATTTGAACATCTTGGCCATGTTCTGTTATCTCCACCCGGCACAGCCCGAAGAGGACTGGCCACCCCACAGCCTGGTTCCTCTCTAGGTTTCTTAGGTTTTGGCCTTTCTAGGGGGTTTTTCCTTGCTGCTTGTGTTTTTAGGCTGGGTTTCTGTACAGCACTTTGATATCAGCTGATGTACGAAGGGCTATATAACTACATTTGAAACTAGTGTAGCCTTGTCTGAAAATGTCCACTTTGGTTATTTGCTACTTGTTTGGACAGTCTGCAGTCAAACTGATTTGAGCATTAAGGCCTGCAGTGTGAATAAGGCTTTAGGCTATTACCATCCACAAGAAGCATCTTAACCTTTCTAATACCAAAATATGACTTGCACAATTTCCCATCAACCTCTGGGGGAGGGAATAGACGCAGTCCTTCCCAAAGTATTTGGACCTTGAAAATGTCCTGTGAATTGCTGGACTAAAACGATGCAAATTAAGTTAGAGCGTTACACATTCTATAGTAGCCTATACCACACCTTTACAGGCTGCACTGAACTACTGCTGTTAAATACGGATTTTCTGGTCGTAATGAAAGGTGCGGCTGGCTGGAGTTCAGTGGGCATTGTGTCAAGAAGCAGTGCGGCTTGGCTGTTTCAAATGAACAAATGGCTCTCAACCTTAGCCTCTCCCGAGTCCATACGGGAGTTGCAGCGAGAAGACCAACTACCAATTGGCTAGTATGACATTGGAGAAAAGGGGTTTAAGAAATGTATATATTAAAAAGGATTCAGACCCTTTGCAATGAAACTTGAAATTGATATGGTCTCACAATTGACAGTACATGTCAGAGTAAAAAAACAGCCATGAGAGAAAAGGAATTGTCCGTAGTGCTCCGAGACAGGATTGTGTCGGCACAGATCTGGGGAAGGGTACCAAAAAAAGTCTGCATTTTTGAAAGGTCCCCAAGAACACTGTGGCCTCCATTCTTAAATGGAAGAAGTTTGGAACCACCAAGACTTCCTAGAGCTGGCCCCCTGGCCAAACTGAGCAATCGGGGGAGAAGGGCCTTTGTAAGGGAGGTGACCAAGAACCTGATGGTCACTGACAGAGCTCTGGAGTTCCTCTGTGGAGATGGGAGAACCTTCTAGGGGGACAACCATCTCTGCATCTTTACACCAATTAGGCCTTTCTGGTAGGGTGGCCAGACGGAAGGCCCTCAGTGAAAGGCACATGACAGCCCGTTATGAGTTTGACTAAAAGTTCCTAAAGACTCTCAGACCATGAAAGACAAGATTCTCTGGTCTGATGTAAACATGATGCAATCTTTGGCCTGAATGCCAAGAGTCATGTCTGGAGGAAACCTTGGCAGCATCACTGGTGTTTTTCATCGGCAAGGACTGTGATACTAGTCAGGATCGAGGCAAAGTTGAACGGAGCAAAGTACAGAGAGATCCATGATGAAACCTGCTCAGGACCTCAGACTGGTGTGAAGGTTCACCTTCCAACAGGACAACGACCCTAAGCACTCAGCCAAAACAATTTAGGAGTGGCTTCGGGACCAGTCTCTGATTGTCCTTGAGTGGCCGAGCCAGAGCCTGGACATGAACCCAATCAAATATCTCTAGAGAGACCTGCAAATAGCTGTGCAGCAACGCTTCCCATCCAACTTGACAGAGCTTGAGAGGATCTGCAAAGAAGAATGGGAGAAACTCCCCAAATACAGGCGTGCCAAGCTTGTTGCGTCATACCCAAGAAGACTTGGGGCTGTAATCGCTGCCAAAGGTGCTTCAATAAAGTACAGAGTAAAGGGTCTGAATACAAATGTAAATGTGATATGAGGGGTTTTTGTATATAAAATTGCTAAAATAAAAAAAATATGGGTTATTGTGTGTAGCTTGATGAGGGGAAAAAATTATTTATTCTATTTTATAATATTGGTCTAACTTAATATGGCTGCGATCCCCGTACAGGGACTAACATCAGGGGAAATTTCAGAGTGACAACTAAAAATACAAGTTCGTAACATTAAACATTCTTTTTCCAATTTAAAATAGCTATTACAGAGAACAAATCCCATGCTTTTGTTTGAGAAGAGCAATCAAGAACAGAAACATTTTCCGCCATGACAGTTTTTAGACATTCACATCTGAAGGTAAAATTATGACTTACATTCTGATATCTTGCTCTTATTTCTCTTCCTGAGTATCCCATTGATCAAATGAAGTGCCGTTTTCTTTGATAAAATCCATTTTTATAGCCTAAATCTAAACATTTTGTAAACTATTTGTGCTGTGAATTCCATCTCTATCAATTTTTTACGGAGCATTCGGTGTGATTCGCCCCTGTAAACAATAGTTTATATAGTCATGGTGGGTTTCAGTCTATTCCTCTGGATGTTTGCAACACAGTCAAACTGCTTACAAATATCTGGGCATCTGGATAGCGGTCTTTTAAAAAGCATATTACAGAGTTAGGCTGACGTGTACTCAAAGCATGCGCAGACCAACTGGCAAGTGTCTTTACGGACATTTTCAATCGTGACCCGAGTCTTTAATACCTAGGAATGCCCAGGAAAGCGAAGGTAACCTGCCTAAAAGACTACCGCCCCATAGCATTCACGCTGGTAGCCATGAGGTGCTTTCAAAGGCTGGTCATGGTCTAGGGTTTCTGGGATAATGGTGTTGATGTGAGCCATGACTAGCCTTTCAAATATTTTCATGGCTACAAATGTGAGTGCTACGGGTTGGTAGTAATTTAGGCAGGTTACCTTAGTGTTCTTGGGCACAGGGTCTATGGTGGTCTGCTTGACAGACTCAGACAGGGAGAGGTTGAAAATGTCAGTGAAGACACTCGCCAGTTGGTCAGCGCATGCTCCGAGTACACGTCCTGGTAATCCGTCTGGCCCAGGGGCCTTGTGAATGTTGACCTGTTTAAATGTCTTACTCACATCGGCTGCGGGGAAAGCGTGATCACAAAGTCGTCCGGAACAGCTGATGCTCTTCTGCATGTTTCAGTATTACTTGCCTCAAAGCGAGCATAGCATTTTTTTACAGTGGCTTGCGAAAGTATTTACCCCCCTGTCATTTTTCCAATTTTGTTGCCTTACAACCTGGAATTAATATTGTTTTTTTTTTGGGGGGGGGGGTTGTATCATTTGATTTAGACAACATACCTACCACTTTGAAGATACAAAATGTAAAAAATTGTGAAACAAACAAGAAACCAAAAAAATTAAAACTTGAGCGTGCGTTACTATTCACCCCCAAAGTCAATACTTTGTAGAGCCACCTTTTACAGTAATTACAGCTGCAAGTCTCTATAAGCTTGGCACATCTAGTCACTGCGATTTTTGTCCATTCTTCAAGACAAAACTGCTCCAGCTCCTTCAATTTGGATGGGTTCCACTTGTGTACAGGAATCTTTAAGTTATACCACAGATTCTCAATTGGATTCAGGTCTGACCTTTGACTAGGCCATTCCAAGTCATTTAAATGTTTCCCCCTAAACCACTTGTGTTGCTTTAGCAGTATGCTTAGGGTCATTGTCCTGCTGGAAGGTGAACCTCCGTCCCAGTATCAAATCTCTGGAAGGCTGAAACCGGTTTCCCTCAAGAATTTCCCTGTATTTAGCGCCATCCATCATTCCTTCAATTCTGACCAGTCCCTGCCAATGAAAAACATCCCCACAGCATGATGCTGCCACCACCATGCTTCACTGTGAGGATGGTGTTCTCGGGGTGATGTGAGTTGTTGGGTTTGCACCAGACATAGCGTTTTCCTTGATGGTCAAAAAGCTACATTTTTGTCTCATCTGACCTGACTACCTTTTTCCATATGTTTGGGGAGTCACCCACATGCCTTTTGGCGAACACCGAACGTGTTTGCTTATTTTAATCTTTAAGCAATGGCTTTTTTCTGGCCACTATTCCGTAAAGCCCAGCTCTGTGGAGTTTATGGCATAAAGTGGTCCTATGGACAGATACTCCAATCTCCGCTGTGGAGCTTTGCAGCTCCTTCAGGGTTATCTTTGGTCTCTTTGTTGCCTCTCTGATTAATACCCTCCTTGCCTGGTCCATGAGTTTTTGTGTGCGGCCCTCTCTTGAAAGGTTTGTTGTAGTGCCACGTTCTTTATATTTTTTAATAATGGATTTAATGGTGCTCCGTGGGATGTTCAAAGTTTCTGATATTTTTTTATAACCCAACCCTGATCTGTACTTCTCCACAACTTTGTCCCTGACCTGTTTGGAGAGCTCCTTGGTCTTCATGGTGCTGCTTGCTTGGTAGTGCCCATTGCTTAGTGGTATTGCAGACTCTGGGGCCTTTCAGAACAGGTGTATATTTACTGAGATCATGTGACAGATCATGTGACACTTAGATTGCACACAGGTGGAATTTAACTAATTATGTGACTTCTTTAGGGGCTTCATAGCAAAGGGGGTGAATACATATGCATGCACCACTTTTCCATTGTTTAATATACATTTTTTTGAAACCGGTAATTTTTTTCATTTCACCTCACCAATTTGGACTATATTGTGTATGTTCATTACATGAAATCCAAATAAAATGCATTTATATTACAGGTTGTAATGCAGCAAAATAGGAAAAACGCCAAGGGGATGAATACTTTTGCAAGGCACTGTAGCTCGTCTGGTAGGCTTGTGCCACTGGGCAACTCTCGGCTATGCTTCCATTTGTAGTCTGTAATAGTTTGCAAGCCCTGCCACTTCCGACGAGCGTCGGAGCCGGTGTAGTACGATTCAATCTTAGTCCTGTATTGACAGTTTGCCTGTTTGATTGTTTGTCGGAGGGCATAGCGGGATTTCTTATAAACTTCTGGGTTGAAGTCCCACTCCTTGAAAGTGTAGCTCTAGCCTTCAGCTCAGTGCGAATGTTGCCTGTAATCCATGGCTTCTGGTTGTGGTATGTACGTATTTATTGCACTTATTGATTAAGCCAGTGACTGATGTGGTGTACTCCTCATTGCCAACGGAAGAATCCTGGAACATATTCCTGTCTGTGCTAGTGAAACAGTCCTGTCGTTTAGCATCTGCTTCATCTGACCACTTTTTTTATAGACCGAGTCACTGGTGCTTCCTGCTTTAATTTTGCTTGTAAGCAGCAATCAGTTGGAGAGAGTTATGGTCAGATTTACCAAATGGAGGGCAAGGGAGAGCTTTGTAAGCGTCTCTTTGTGTGGAGTAAAGGTGGTTTAGAATTGTTTTCCCTCTGGTAGCAAATTGAACATGCGGTTGGAAATGAGGTAAAACTGATTTGTTTCCCTGCATTAAAGTCCCCAGCCACTAGGAGCGCCGCCCCTGAATGAGCATTTTACTGTTTGCATATGACAGAATACAGCTCATTGAGTGCGGTTTTAGTGCCATCCTCAGTCTGTGGAAAAATGCTCTCTAGGTAGATAGTGTGGTCTACAGCTTACAATGACATACTCTACCTCAGGTGAGCAAAACCTTGAGACTTCCTGAGATATCATGCCCCAGCTATTGTTTACAAATAGGCATAGGCCCCCACCCTGTGTCTTACCAGAGGCTGCTGTTCTGTCCTGCCTATAGAGTGTATAACCTGCCAGCTGTATGTTCTTAATGTTGTCGTTCAGCCACGACTTGTTGAAACATAAGATATTACCATTTTTAATGTCCTGTTGGTAGGATATACGTGCTTTCAGTTGGTCCCATTTATTTTCCAGTGATTGAATGTTAGCTAGAAAAACAGAAGGCAAGGGCAGATCATTGCCTGATCCTTACAAGGCATCCTGATCTCTTTCCACGAAACCTATGTTTCCTTTCCAGCGAATCACAGGGTTCTGGGCCTGGTCGGGTGTCTGTAGTATACCCCTCGCGTCCGACTCATTGAAGAAGAACTCCTCGTCCAATTTGACGTGAGTAATCCCAGTTCTGATGTCCTGAACCTCTTTCGGTCATAAGAGACGATAGCAATAACATTATGTACAAAACAAGTTTTGAACAACACGAAAACAAACAAAATTGCATGGTTGGTTAAGAGCCTATAAGACGGCATCCCTCCCCTCCGGCACCATCTTGAACAATATGACCATCTGATGGAGATACATCACTCACCGTGGAAGTCGAAGAAAGCGTCCTCTGGCAACAGGGTCCTCCTTGGAGATGTTAAGCCCTGACCTGACACCTACCAGAAATGGTTTTGCTGCCCTGGATGCAGAGGTTCCGTCGCATTCTTCCTTAGGGGCTTCCCATTCGAGATCGGATCCGGAGGTACCTGTGTCCTCTGTTTTGTCTCCCTTTCCGGTGGCTTCTTACCTCGGGTTCTACACACAAAGAGCCATCAGGTGGACACTGACGCAATGTTGTCGCTCAGGCTCATTTTTCAAAATAAAAGCCTGAAACTATGTCTTGTGATACTAGTCACATTGAGGAAGCCATAGAAAAGGTATCTTGTAGATATCCCATTCACTGCTCAATAAGGGAAGCATAGGAAGGGACTCTTATTTAAAAAACACTGTGTTCCTGATTGGATTTTTCTCATTATTTTGCCTGCAATATCAGTTCTGTTATACTCACAGACAATATCTTTACAGTTTTGGAAACTTTAGTGTGTTTTAGTGTGTCAATTATATACATATTCTATTTTCTGGTCCTGAAAAATAGCCCATTTACTTTGGGAATGTTATTTTTCCAAAAATAAAAATAATGACCCCTAGATTCAACAAGTTAAATCCGCTTGGTTTGATGAGTAATTGAAAAATTGTGTGGTTGAGAGGGATGAGCCAAAAGGTATGGCAAATAAGTCTGGCAGCCCAACTGATTGGCAAACGTACTGCAAATTAAGAAATCATGTTACTAAACTAAATAAAAACTATACTATGAAACAAAAATAAATGATATAAAGAATGATAGTAAAAAGATTTAGGAAGATAGGCTAACTCGACTCCATCTTTCATTGAATCAGTTGGCTCATTCATCACAAAACCCATTGATATTGCAAACTACTTTATTTACTTTTTCATTTTGCAAGATAAGCAAACTTAGCTATAACATGCCAGCAACAAACATTGACACTACACATCCAATTATATTTGACCAAATGATGAAAGACAAGAAATGTACTTTTGAATTCCATAAAGTCAGTGTGGAGGCAGTGAAAGAATTATTGTTGTCTACCAACAATGACAAGCTACTGGGGTCTGACAGTATGGATGGAAAATTACTGAGGATAATAGCAGACAATATTGCCACCTATTTTCTACATCTTAAATTTAAGCCTACTAGAAATTGTGTGCCCTCAGGCCTGGAGGGAAGCTAAAGTCATTCCACTACCCAAGATTAGTTAAGCCCCCTTTACTGGCTCAAATAGCCGACCAATCAGCCTGTTACCAAACCTTAATAAACTTCTGGAAAAAATGGGGTTTGACCAGATACAATGCTATTTCACAGTAAACAAATTGACAACACACTTATAGTGAAGGACACTCAACAAGCACAGCACTTACATAAATTAGAAAATGATGATAAAATGATTTTGGGTCTGTCTTGTTAGACTTGTTCTATTTTGACAATATTGATCATAGTCTGCTGCTGGAGTCTGCTAGTCTTCTGTTTTGCTGCTGCTAGTCTGCTGTTTTGTGGCTTTCCACCCCCTGCTATAATGTGGATGAAGAGTTGCTTGTCTAACAGAACACAGAGGGTGTTCTTTAATGGAAGCCTCTCAAACATAATCCAGGTAGAATCAGGAATTCCCCAGGGTAGATGCTTAGGCCCCTTACTTGTTTCAATCTTTACTAATGACATGCCACTGGCCTTGGATAAATCCAATGTGTCTATGTTTGTGGATGACTCAACAACATACACATCAGTGACTACAGCAAATGAAATGACTGCAACACTTAACAAAGAGCTGCAGTTAGTTTCAGAATGGGTAGCAAGGAATAAGTTAGTCCTAAATATTTCTAGAAGCATTGTATTTGGGGCAAATCATTCACTAAACTCTAAACTTCAACTACATCTCGTAATGAATAATGTGGAAATTAAGCAAGTTGAGATGACTAAACTGCTTGGAGTAACCCTGGATTGTAAACTGTCATGGTCAAAAAATATTGATACAACAGAAACAAAGATAGGGAGAAGTCTGTCCATGATAGGAATTCCTTCCTTAAGAAGGAAAATTAACACTATCAACAAGGCTAGTCCTACAGGCACTAGTTTTGTCCCACCTAGACTACTGTTCAGCAGTGTGGTCAGGTGCCACAAAGAGGGACTTAGGAAAATTGCAGTTGGCTCAGAACAGGGCAGCACAGCTGGCCCTTAAAAATACACAGAGAGCTAACATTAATGACATGCATGCCAATCTCTCATGGCGTGGAAGAGAGATTGACTTCATCACTACTTGTTTTTGTAAGAGGTGTTGACAAGCTGAATGTACCAAGCTGTCTGTTTAAAATACTTGCACACAGCTCGGACACCCATGCATTCCCCACAAGACATCCACAAATCCAGAACAGACTATGGGAGCGCACAGTACAACATAGCGCCATGACATGAAACTCTATTCCACATCAGGTAACTGATGCAAGCCTTAGAATCAGATTTTTTTTAAACAGGTAAAAATGCACCTTATGGAACAACGGGGACTGTGAAGAGACACACACATAGATACAGACACATGTATATGCATACGTTGTGATATTGTTGTATGGTGGTACATTTTGTATTGTAGATATGTAATGGTTTAATAATGTTATGTACTGTTTTCTTTTGTTTTATATGTAATGTAAGTGCTTTAACATGTTTGGACCCCAAGAAGAGTAGCTGCTGCCATGGCATAATAAATATGACACCTTTTCCCCCTCAGGAGACTGAAAAGATTTGGCACCATCCTGACCGGTTGCATCATCGCCTGGTATGGCAACTGCTCGGCATCCAACAGTTAGGCAAGGGTAGTACGTACGGCCCAGTACATCAATGGGGCCACACTTCATGCCATCTAGGACCAAAGAACTAGGCGGTTTCAGAGGAAGGCCCGAAGAAAATTGTCAAAGAGTCCAGTCACCCAAGACTAACTGTTCTGCTATCGCATAGCAAGTGGTACCGGAGCATCCAAAAGGCTCCTTAACAGCTTCTACCCCCAAGCCACAAGATCTGAATTACATTGATCCCCCAAAATGTTTGACCCCCTGTATATAGCCTTGTTGTTTTTTTGTTACTTTAGTTTATTTAGTAAATATTTTTCTTAACTCTATTTCTTGAACTGCATTGTTGGTTAAGGGCTTGTAAGTAAACATTTCACAGTAAGGTCTGCACCTGTTGTAGTCAGCGCATGTGACAAGTCAAATTTGATTAGATTTTGATTAGAGTAGTTGTCACAGTTTAGTGTGAACCCCTTTACTCCACCCGACAATAGCCATATCCCCACAAAATTAAATAAACATTTCTGTATGGTGATATCCAGATCCGCACAGCTCCCTGTCCTGGAACCCGCCCAGTCACACTCTGCTAGGCGACATCAGCGATGGCCCCACCTCCAGTGCTAAACAATAGTGTCTTTCAGTGGCGTGGCAAAACTGTGCAGAGAGAAAGAGTAGTGTAAGGGAAACAGAGGAAGAATCAAGTCCTTTACCTGGCAGAGCTAAAGCTCCTAGATGTGCATTGTACCAATGCCTCTCAGTCCTCTGCTCTCAGGTCACCACTCAGCTCTACAGCCCCAGTTCATCATCAACGCAGCCACGCACATCCTAACTCAAATTTGCCAGTAAGACTTCTCGTCCTGCAGACAACGGTCCAGTGCGATCACAGCAACCGCCCCAGACATGGACAAATGCATAGGGGCCCGATCCACACAGAGAGACATTCTCTGCTCAACTCCCAGCCCCAAACATCACAAAACACAGAGCTTTAAAGGAAATTATATCCAATCCCAAGCTACCTGTCTGATTAGCTAACGCTCTGCAGGTGCGTCTGATCACACCAGCCCGACATCCACTTATCTACCAATCCTTCTCGTGACATAGCTATAGCATTAAAGAAAAGGCTGTAATGGTATTGATTTACAAACCTCTGAAAGGATGGCCTTGCAGGCTTTGGCGCTGTGAATGCATTGTTTTACAAACTCAAATAATTGCTGGTATTTTCAGTGTGCGGATGTTTTAAAGCATATGGTCTGTTTGGACCATGGCACTGCTGCTTTGACCTGTCAGTAATGTACTCTAATAATTCCATATTAAGCTGATTATGGCAGTAGGCCGAGTATGGCATTAGTCAAGTAAATACCTTACTCTGGTTATCTTAATTGGCATAAGGTCATAATCGAATTAAGCATATGCCAATTAAAACACTTGGTTTTTTGAGCAGTCGTTCAAATGATTAGGCAAAAGCCTTAATCAGAGTTCCAGCTGTGTATTTGATATGTGCATGTACTAGCACAAGCAGAGCAAGCTTCCTTATTTTCTGTGAGCGAAGTGAGTTTTGAAAAACAAAGTATGCATCTTAGAAATAGTTTTCACATACACACTTTATGTGTCTGAACTCAGAGTTGTAGAAATGTTATTTTGGATGCGTGTATTAATCCCATCAGGTAGCCTGATTTCAGATGTGTCTATGTAAACAGGATTATTAGAGAAATCGTTCTTCTTAAAAAGCATGTAAACGTTGAAACTGAACTATTATATTAATCTGACTATTAACAATAATCGTATTATTGTGTGAATGTAACCGTACTGTTACCACAGTGTTACATCTGAAACAAACCTTTAGTTGGCCTTTAGGTCCAGAGTGACTGCAATTTGTACATTTTCATAAAAAGGTTTATGTTGATCCTTTTGTAGTGTGTGTTGAAGTAGTGCTGAAGGTATTGGGTATTGAGGATTTACAATCTGGCTGGCTTTTATTTTGTGTCAGTAATGTTGACAATATGCCAATTTCGTTTCAAATCGTGTTTGACACTCTATTTGATGCATTTCACACAACTCCATGAAATACATCTTATTCCTCCACACATTCATAAAAATCCATTCATAATATTTATCCACCATAATAGAAGTGGAAAGGGTCCAACGGATTTGCAGACTTCCATTCTTCTGGAGTTCTCCAGCTGTAAAAACCCCCAGAAACAAACAAGTTAAATTATGCAATATTCAACTTTAAGGCATGGTGAAAACTTAGAGACAAAAAACATAACAATTAAATACTTTAATAACTTTTGATTCACAGTAAATACTGTTATAACCTGGCCAAGGCTTTCGACTCTGTCAATCACCATATTCTTATCGGCAGACTCAGTAGCCTCGGTTTTTCGGATGACTGCCTTGCCTGGTTCACCAATTACTTTGCAGACAGAGTTCAGTGTGTCAAATCGGAGGGCATGCTGTCCGGTCCTCTGGCAGTCTCTATGGGGGTGCCACAGGGTTCAATCCTCGGGCCGACTCTTTTCTCTGTATATATCAATGATGTTGCTCTTGCTGCGGGCAATTCCCTGATCCACCTCTACGCAGACGACACCATTCTATATACTTCCGGCCCGTCCTTGGACACTGTGCTATCTAACCTCCAAACGAGCTTCAATGCCATACAACACTCCTTCCGTGGCCTCCAACTGCTCTTAAACGCTAGTAAAACCAAATGCATGCTTTTCAACCGTTCGCTGCCTGCACCCGCACGCCTGACCAGCATCACCACCCTGGATGGTTCCGACCTTGAATATGTGGACATCTATAAGTACCTAGGTGTCTGGCTAGACTGTAAACTCTCCTTCCAGACTCATTTCAAACATCTCCAATCGAAAATCAAATCAAGAGTCGGCTTTCTATTCCGCAAAAAAGCCTCCTTCACTCACGCCGTAGTAAAACTGACTATCCTACCGATCCTCGACTTCGGCGATGTCATCTACAAAATTGCTTCCAACACTCTACTCAGCAAACTGGATGCAGTTTATCACAGTGCCATCCGTTTTGTCACTAAAGCACCTTATACCACCCACCATTGCGACTTGTATGCTCTAGTCGGCTGGCCCTCACTACATATTCGTCGCCAGACCCACTGGCTCCAGGTCATCTACAAGTCCATGCTAGGTAAAGCTCCGCCTTATCTCAGTTCACTGGTCACGATGGCAACACCCATCCGTAGCACGCGCTCCAGCAGGTGTATCTCACTGATCATCCCTAAAGCCAACACCTCATTTGGCCGCCTTTCGTTCCAGTTCTCTGCTGCCTGTGACTGGAACGAATTGCAAAAATCGCTGAAGTTGGAGACTTTTATCTCCCTCAACAACTTCAAACATCTGCTATCTGAGCAGTTAACTGATCGCTGCAGCTGTACATAGTCTATCGGTAAATAGCCCACCCATTTTTACCTACCTCATCCCCATACTGTTTTTATTTATTTACTTTTCTGCTCTTTTGCTCACCAATATCTCTACCTGTACATGACCATCTGATCATTTATCACTCCAGTGTTATTAATCTGCAAAATTGTAATTATTCGCCTACCTCCTCATGCCTTTTGCACACAATGTATATAGACTCCCCTTTTTTTCTACTGTGTTATCGACTTGTTAATTGTTTACTCCATGTGTAACTCTGTGTTGTCTGTTCACACTGCTATGCTTTATCTTGGCCAGGTCGCAGTTGCAAATGAGAACTTGTTCTCAACTAGCCTACCTGGTTAAATAAAGGTGAAATAAAAAATAAAATAAATAAAAATTAAATAATTACATTCAGCATTTGTTTGGTATGTTCTGTGTAATTGTTATTACAGTGAAAGATCTTTAAAATTAATGATATTCATTTAAACTTTCATAACTGAGCAGTGGGTGTAGCAAGAAACTCATCAATCTCAACCCTGAACCCATTATTACCTTCATTAACCCTTATGGCTTTGCCTATTGCAGTGATAGAAAACGATTACGTTACAGTAGAAACTTCATCAAAATAATTCAATTGAACATTTATTGAGGTAGACCCGGAACTTGTACAGTGTTAAGTGTATGCTAACAAAGTTTTCAGAATTTATTTACGCCATTGTTTAATTTTTGGAAAACTTTTCGATGGCTCTAATTTGCGTCTCTGGGGTGTTGCGTCTGTTATTGTGTTTATCGCTCTCTGTTAAAGACACTCGCTCTGATAAAGCCACTCTAGCAGCCGAGGTAAAAAAATATATTTTTTTTTTTTAAACAAATGAGATGGTGTTGATCCAACAGGCACCTCAGACAATAGACTTCATCAGTTCATCACAGAGATAATTCCAACCCCTTTCCTGGACTCCCCCTCTGGTTGTCAGTCAAAGTCTCATTTACACCTCTGTAATTGGGCTGTGTGAGTGGCTTACTGCATGGCTGACATTCGCCTAATGAGAAATCCCATGCACTGCTGCCCCTCTTTCTGCCTCCCCTGGGGGAGTTCTGCAGGAGATTCTGTATGTGTGTGTGTGTGTGTGTGTGTGTGTGTGTGTGTGTGTGTGTGTGTGTGTGTGTGTGTGTGTGTGTGCCTGCATGCAGGGCTGGCTCTAGCCTTTTTGGGGCCCTAAGCGAGATTTGATTAGAGGGCCCAACATCTCATGTCCAAACATTTTAGTGGCCCCCCTCTTCACCTGTGGAGAGAAGGAAAAAAAGTTCATTTCTTGCAATTCTGCACATTTTGCGGTGGAGAGTATTTTGCAATTTTATTTAAAAAATGCATGCAATTGTATTATTTTTGTCATGGGGCCGAGACAACATTTTAGCAGTTTTACAGGATGAAGGAAAAAGGAAACCGCACACTGCTCTTGATAGTATCACCAACATTTAATAAGCTTACGTATCGGCCACATGGCCTTCGCCAGAGCTTTTGTGATTTAAAAAAGAATTGCACCCTTATGTAGACCTGGCCCCACCCACATCTGTTCTACACATCGAAGGGGGTTGGAGGCAAAGGTTAGCAGTTTTACAGCTAATTTCCTGAAATTCTACACATGTTGTAATGACTTATGCCATGTTAATATAATATCTGTGTGAGAATGAATAACAAAATCAATTGTGGGCCCCCTGGAGGTAAGGGCTTCTGGTACGTGCACTGTGTGCCCGGTCAGTATTTGGGCATTATTACTAGAAGTTTAGATAGCTGCCTAGACTAAATATACCAATCTCAAAAATATTAGCTGACATGGCTATTTTAGTCTGTCAGTGACTAACATAAAAAGAGAAAAGCTGCTGATGCACAACCACATTTTGAAATTGCACCTGGTGTATTCTCCTATTCTTACTCTCAATAATAAGTTGAGACCCAGACTGAGTTCCTAGCAGCCGGGGGCGCTAAGCTACCGCTTATGTTGCTTATGACTGAAACCGGCCGTGCGTGCATGTGGTGGGTGTGTAGCACATGGGAATGTGTGATTAGCTAGCGTTTGAGGTGGTGCGATCGGCTAGGATGCTTGAGGAGGGCGGTCACATGTGGTTGTGAGGCACAGTTCCTGAGTTCGAGCCAGGTAGGAGCCAAATTAGGAGGAAGTGGTACTTGCTAAGTAAGCAGCGTAACATCCTTTACAGGTGCATGTGTGTGTGAAGAGGGGATATGGTAAGGGATTCATCACTTGTCAACCCTATAGCTAATTGCCCTGTAGAAGAGCACACACTTCACATGCCAATGGCTACTCCAATCCCAGGTTTATGGTGATCCAGTGACAAAACCACTTGCCCAGCATAAATTAGGTCCTAAAATATATCCTTGCTTAGATCTCCAAACGACAGAAATGTTAATTGGTTAATTGTTAACCATTTCTGTTTATGTAAGAAAATACAGGGAAAAACATTGAGTTAGTCTTATAATAAAAGAGACAAAATCAAAATAACTGATACAAATTGTATTAGAGCAGCAATCTGTAACATCTGTACATTTCCAGTGAAAAGTGCTGCCCCCACTTATTTGTAAAGAGATGCTGTAGTAAGATAAAAATCACAGATATTTTTTTATACAAAGGGTTGATATAATAAAGTGTTACGGCCTTTTTCTTCTCTCAATCACTCCCGGCCCAACCCCAATGGCTGGAAACAGGTACTGGCCAACCTGCAAACGGTAAACTTAAAGTGCTGAGGCCATAGAGTATTATTGAGGGACAGCAACCCCCTGGTGGCAGAGGTAATCCCGTGAGCTAGTATTGTCACTGGGCATTGGGCTGTGGATGCTACCAGTGCATCTGCCTGCCTCTCAACTCAGTTGTGTTTGTTTGTTTGTGTGGTCGCTGGCTCAGAGAAGAGGCAATTAAAATTGGGACCACAGTCATTCAAAAATAAATAAATAAACAGTCATTAAGGCATTAAGGCAGCCATTCAGTCCTTCATCAGAAAATATGTTTCCCAAACTACAGTTCTTCACACTACAACATTGTCAATATCAAATTCTACTGTCACAGTCAGTCTTTGTTCAGTTAGCTAGGTGACCCAATTAGTGTTCCGTCTGAGCTTTAAGAACAACCTTGCCAACAAAGTTTATTAGGTAAACCAACAGTATATCAGAGAAGAATTATATATTTTTTCATGCAGGCTTGTGACTAGTTTGAACACTGTAAAAAAAAAAATGCACGATTGTGAGGCAACCAGCTGCAATAGAATTGTCAGTTTGCTCAACATTTGGGCATATAGCTGAACCAACATACAGTGTTGCCTTCCAAAGGCAAATATGAACTTGTAATTCGACTCAATTATTTTTCTTCACATTCAGCTCAGTGTGCAAAGTTTGTTGAGTGAGCAAATGTTCACACATCAGCTCAATTTGTTGTCCTTAAGTCCATCCAACTCACAGAATAACGGTGATTAAGCAATTGGTTAAGTTTTTTTTATAGTGCATGAACGTATGCATGAATTTCTGTATTTACAGTCTTAGGTCAAGGTAACTTAAGGTTTATTAATGGGTCCAGGTATTTGCAATTTAGGAGGAAATAAATCATCCATTTCACTATCAATTTTCATCAGTATTTTAAGCCTGCTTTTGCTGTCGCCTAGCAAGGACATTCATTTGACTTCAGCTTCCTTCCTCCTTTTCATCTTTCCAAGCAAGGCAAACCCTTCCATCTTCATTAAAGCCAACGTCTACTATAGTTTTTTTCATGTTTCACCCTAGCTCTTGTCAACTCATGTGAATTAATAGGAAAAACTCATCTGAATTAAAAGTGGCCTCAGATTTCCCCTACCTTTTGCTCGACTCGTACAATGACATGTAATGCGTGTTATATGCTTTAAGTTCTTACATTTACATGTAACTTCCATGAATAAAATCATTCCCCCAAAGAGTGGGTGAAAAATAACAAATTTGTCACTTAGATGGGAGCTTTCAGCACCTGTACTCAATGCCTGTAACATAAACATTACTCTCATCTCAAATGTTCCTTTCCTCATCATCAATGTCCCACTTAGCCTGTATTGGAGAAGCGCTAGGAGTGCTTTCTGATGTGAACTGCCTTTCAATTAACCCCCTTCCCCTTCTCCATCTCCTCCTAGGAATTCACCAGCAGAATGTTCCACTCCACTAATCTGTCAAAGGCAAGAAATGAGACACTGAACCAGGTAATGGAAATCAATGACCAGTTGGAGTATACTGAGGGTGAAGGAGCAAGAAAGTAGCCACTGCAGCGCATTATCATCAGTCATTATCATAAGTCATTATCATCAGTCATTTGCCTAACTGATGCCTCATACCCAGTGCACACAATGATTATTCCAGTATAAATTGTAGTTGTGCTGTGAAAGGGTTATGTGGCTATTGCTGTGTTTCATCAGGAGCATTTGAAATGAAGGACTTTTCTGAAGGACACACTTACTGATTAAAGCCACTCATTCTGTTGGTAGTCTAATCAGGACTGTGCATCTGAGGGAACGTTACAAAAACAACCTAGCTAGCTAAATGTTTTCAGGTATGAGTGACATGTTAATCAAAACCACAAAGACATTATCCTCCCAGGTATTGTCTCTGAAGTTATTATCAGATGCAGCTGAAAATCTGTTGTTTAAAAAATAAAACATAAGATATTGTAATTACCTGAAGGTTGCATTAGCATGCATTGGTCACATTCCCATGTTTATCACCAGGGACGTTATACAGTTGTTCTCTAATATATTGGCACCCATGCACAATTCACTATTTCTTCTATAATAAATTGAGAGTGACAAGACTTTTAGTGTTTACACGTGTATTTGTTTGATTTACAACTGCACAGGATCAAAAATAAAGAACTAACAAAAACTGAAATTGAGATTTTTAATTTCAAAGTTAAACAGAAATGGCCTGGATTCAATTATTCATAGTTCAATTGAACTTGTTTGGAGGCATGTGATTCTAGTTTGCTGTGTAGTTTATCTTACCTGTGGTGAGTTTTTACAGGGTAAAAATAGCCATTCAACCAGTTTTGAAAGAAAATTCTGCTCCATTGCAGGCTCTGCTCAAAACAAATCCTTTAAATATTCAACAACAGACAAAACCAACAACATTAAGGATCTCTTACTTTCACAAAGTACAATTTCAAAGTAACATTTTAACTCTTTTCATCAAACTAGTCAACCGAAAATATTTTTGGGGGGCAATTCCACTCAAAGTTTTGGCATATTGAGCATAAGCATAATTTCTATTTTTCCTTACCTGAGCCCAATCCACTACACCTCAGATGAAAGAAAGAAAGGCCTTGCCACTTGCGCAGGTTTAAGTAATGTTTAAAATCCTGAACAAGGCACAGCTTTTCATCAATTTTCTTTCCCTGCTGTTCACAGGGAGTAAGGCCATTTGTCAAATAGTCTCACCATCAATATTAACTACACAGGAAACATTGTTTAATCGCCTGCACCCGTTTGTCCTTCAGAATAATGAAATGTGGCCCACAATGCAGTCTCAGTGGCCTTCATTAAAGAGAACACAGGACAGTCTCAGGGGTTTAGCTCGACTCTGCAAGTAAATACACTGTTCCAGAATTCCTTTTAACCACAGTCAACAAAAACTGCCAGGTCTCTAAGCATATTTGGGCTAAGATAAAGATTTGAACTAAGCAGTGTCAGTGTTTCAAAAGTCCTATGATGACACTTCTTTGGGTTAAACAGCCAGTACGGTGAACAAACATTGTCCAAAATAAGTGTAATATTTCAAATGCCTAGATGACAAGTGACAAAGTTGTATAAATAGATGGCAAGAGGTTGGAATACGGCAGCCAACTAAATCAGTCAACTGAATCCAACTTTTTCAAAGCATTACATACGGTATAGCGTCACTTTAGATAATGAAAACGGATAAAACTTCCTTCACTCAAGGTTAATTGAGAACTTACGTTAGAGGAATTGTGGAGGCCAATTCTGTACTTTGTCAGGTTTTTATTGACCTGTAACTGTCTGTGTTGATTGAGCAGCAACCACAATTCCAGAGAATTACCTCCAATGTCTTAAAAAGAAAATAAGTAACCCAGACGGCTAAGGAATAAGGAGTAGACAGTGCCAGCCGAGTCTTCCCCAGACCCATCCTTCCAAACACTGAGTTATCCCCTTGATACTAGCTAATCTTTCACAGACTCCTCAAGCTAATGGACTGAACTACTGTAAACAGATGATCATTTCTTCTCCTTATCTGGAGACCAAAAAAGAGGCTTGGAGAAATCAATTTTTAGGGTAGTAAATGAAATCTGTGTTTTCAACAGGGGAACTGACAAACAAAAATGATTAGTGCTTAGGGCAGCGTTTGATTGGGCTTGCCTGGGGCGATGTTCTGCAGCTTGTGTGAAGTCAGCAGGACGGCCTGCGATTGATCAGGTATTAAAAACAAGCAGCCTCTGATGAAGACACGGAAACCAGGGCTCCTTACCCAAAAACAACAGAGTTTTGTAGTTTAAGAACCATTGCTGTGGGTGCCATGTTTCATCTACACTGAACAAAAATATAAATGCAACAATTTAAAAGATTTGACTGAGTTACAGTTGATATAAAGAAATCAGTCAATTGAAATAAATCCTTTAGGTCCTAATCTATGGATTTCACATGACTGGGAAAACAGATATGCATCCGTGGTCACAAAATAAGAAAACCAGTCAGATTCTGGTGTGGCCAGAATGAGTACAAGTGAGGCCGGTTGCACAAAATTTGAGAGAAATAATATATTTGTGCCTATAGAACATTTCTGGGATCTTTTATTTCAGCTCATGAAATATGGGACCAACACTTTATGTGTTATGTTCATATTTTTATTCAGTATAGTTTCAAAAAGTATTTCAAACAAAATAGTACATGCTGCAGAAATTCAAAATAATATTGCCACAAACAATATATATTTTGGCAACAGTATGAATATGTTGCACTGATTACTGCTCACAGGAGAGTAGATCTTGCTGCAAAACCATCCAAAAGCTGTCTAATTAAGGGAATAGTGCTTTTTTAAGGTATTTGGTGACAATAAGCAATTGACACTCTTTCCCCTTGACATCTTTCATTTTCAAAACAGATGGAGATGTAGTGAGCAGAGATGAGGAGCGGAAGCTACCTTGGACAGCTGAGACACAGCAGTATCGATTGCCATTATTGAGGAGAGCTTGCCAAGGCAACAATAGTTCAAGGAGGAACACCATTTTTATTTACGATAATAATCCATCAACAAGGAACCAAGGCTTTTACATTTGGGCACACAATAGTGTCTTACTGTATTGCCACCAAGGCTGTGTAAAGAAGTTGTTTAATTTTACAAGATCAACCCCCCCATCAATGTACATGAAACCACCTAGGATAGAGAACGTGTGAAACCCTACCCCTTCAAAGAGTATCCTTAGCCTACAGTTTCTGCGGAACATAATTTTAAAAATCCCCATCAAAATCTGTCTGTTTAAACTAAAGATATCTGTTTTTTTGCATGGCCTGCGTCCCAAAAATTGGTCTTCTCACAATAACGTTTTGGTGACCACTCTAAAAGGTTTGGTGACCACTCTAAAAGGTTTGGTGACCACTCTAAACGGTTTGGTGACCACTCTAAACGGTTTGGTGACCACTCTAAAAGGTTTGGTGACCACTCTAAACGGTTTGGTGACCACTCTAAACGGTTTGGTGACCACTCTAAACGGTTTGGTGACCACTCTATACGGTTTGGTGACCACTCTAAACGGTTTATGACCACTCTAAAAGGTTTGGTGACCACTCTAAATGGTTTGGTGACCACTCTAAACGGTTTATGACCACTCTAAAAGGTTTGGTGACCACTCTAAACGGTTATGTAAAGCTATGAGTGGTACGAGATGGAAAGATAAGGACAAGTGTCTGATTACAGGATGGGAGTTTTCGGAGGGACAAGAGGAATCTAGATAGGGAAAGAACCACTGAGCAGAGGCCCGAAAATAATGATTATATAAGTAGAATGTGTACGAGAGAGAGAAAGTGACAGGAGAGAGACAGGACAGAGAGAGAGAGAGAGAGAGAGAGTGAGAGAGAAGAGGTTAAGAGCAAGGTGTGCAAATACTTCATGTTGTTAGCCAACCTATATCATGAGGATGGTAATAAGACCGGTGACAGGGACTCTGAAGCGGGCGTCCTGATATGCATTCAGACAGTGGCAAAGTGAAAGGAAACCCACTTTATGGGTAAACAAAAGTCTCTGTTGAGTAAATAATCCAGTGTTTTAGCCATGAATATTTCATTACGAGAGAATGCGATCGGCAAGAAAGTTTATGCCTTCTCGCAAATCCCTTGGAAGGAGTAAGGGACAATGTTACAATGCAGGGTTCATTAAAAAAGACAGATGGGCAAGGTCCAAGCAAAGGCGGGGGGTCACTTACTGAGAGGGGCGCGCATATGATTGGTGGTGCCTGTCAAATGAATTCGGGACTAGTTTGGTTTGGCTGAACTCCCTGTGCAGGAAAAGGACGGAGAGAAGCACAGATCACCTCCAACAAAGGGAGGGGGGTAGCTTGGGTCCCCGAGGTAGAGAGTCCTGGGGATTACAGACGATGACTTTCAGTGCCGAAGAACTTCATTAGTGATGGTAAAGGAGGAGAAGCAGTCTGCTTTTATTTCCCAGAGCTAGATTCTCTCTCCCTCCCTTACTCTCTTTCTCCCCCCCCCCCCCCCCCTCTCTCTCTCTTACTCTCTCTCTCTCACTCTCGTTCTCTTCCACCAGACCTGTCTCCAGCTCCTCTCACGTAGAACCCCCCGCTGGCCCTGTCGCCGAGTTCCGAAGCAGAAATAGCAACCCTAACAAAAAAGCTTGCCCCCGGACCGTCTGGGATTTGGTTTTTTAGAAATCTCAATTATAACCTGCCTTATCCATATTTTTCCCTGAACAGAACATGGCTAATCCTCCTGTGAAAAGGCCCAGTGCCTTGAGCCTCCTCTGCCCTTGCTAAAAATACACTTGGAATTCAGTCTCCAGCACCATCCTATTTTTACCCTTGCTATCGAGATGGGGTGTAGAGAGTTGTCAAGATTTTGTTGTCTGGAAACACCATGTTTTCATGTTTTGTTTTACATTTCTGTGTTGGAGAATCTTGGTGATGTACTACTCCTTCATGAGACAGGTGTGTTTGTGAGTGTCTAGCTATTTGTGAATTTCCATATTGTTAAAAAAAAGTTAACATGTTGCCTATCGTGCTTATTATGATTTCCAGTACTCATACTTCAACTCAAATATCCTCCCATAATCAGCTCTGTCTTCTCAATTGTCTGGCTTGTGCAGTGAGAACCGGGGAAACTGATCTGAGTGTAAATGAAGCAACCTTGGAGTGAGCACAGATACTCAGTGGAAATCAGGAATCCCACTGCAGACACCATCTTCCCACCTGTGCTCAATTAAGACAGACCTGCCTGTATTGCAACACAACTGATTTGAGTGGCATCTTCATAACTCATATATTAAGACCCGGAAACGGTCCACACCTGAGGCAAACACATTTTGTTCCATTTGTAAGTGATTAAGTCATGATTTGTCGCAGCATTAGAGTTGTTTCTCACTTTTCTGGCCCTCTAAAATGTGAGCTTTCAAACTAAATGTTATACTGTACCCAGTAAGGTAAACTTGTCAATGATGAGGTGTACAAAACTTCACTATGACTGACAAATGTTTTATTGAAGAAGGCTCCATGCCCTTGAGAATGTTTTTTTCTAGAAGACTTAAAAGATGTTGAGTCCAATGGCTGCTTTGAGGAACTCTCCTCATCATTAATGCCATAACTCATCATTTTTATCCTCTCCAGTCATCTTAATGAAAATGTGCCTGCAGATCAAAACTATTACCATCAATACCATACATAACATACTGCAGTAACACTCACTAAGGGCCAAAGAGACACTAATGTCTTGCAGCCAAATACCAAGAGATAATTAATAAACCAGGCATCATTATAGTCTTGAAGAGTTCATTTTTCATCTTACTATGCAGATGGTGCCATATCAGTGCTTCATACTTTTATATCTATTTTCAACTTTTACCTGAAGGCCGATTGACGGCCAATGAAATTAAGTGAACTGGGTCGTTCCAATTAGCGTCCTTTCTATATTTGAACCGTTTACACTCATGTGAATTGGCCTATATGGATAGGGCTACATTTAAATGTTTCTTACAAAAGAAATATGAAAAGCATGTGCATAACCATGGTAGCAATTGAAAGGGTTTGGACCTTATGGGAAAAGTATGAGACTAAAGTGTGAGGTCACAACAGTTCACATGACACAAGACTGAATCCAAACATTACACTGTTGATGTCATGTGCATTTTACATTTAATGTACATTTTTTTGTTAATGACAAAATCAGAAAAACTCTGGATACATTCAGTGACATGATAAGAATATTCCTGGAAAATGTATTGTAGGTTCAAGAGTTAGGTGTCTTTAAGTGGCCACACTCCTCTCCAAATTGTGCACATTTCCTAAGTAACTTTGATGCACTTTTATAACTCAAAGAAGAATCTTCAACTATAAGGGGCTTTTTTAAGTTCTCCTAGCTGTGCCATTGAGGAACTAGAGCAAGCACACTTACTGTTGTTGTTTACGGAATCCAAAAACGGTCCATTATAACTTGCAATCTGTGTCAGGTGGGCATCATTTGAAAACTTGTTATATTGCCAACATGATTAGCTAAGTTATAAAAAGGATATTACAGTGTAGGCTTTCACAATAAAATTCAGGGAAACAGATCGTAATGGTGCGCATAGGAGTCATGAGCGCGTTCAGGTGCGTATGCCATGGCAAATTTTATTCACAGTAGACAAACAGGCTCATTCTGTTCAGAATAACCCAGGGTATGACGTCATGTCATCTTGTAGCTTTACATCAAATATAATGATCATACATGTTGACACTGTATATGACATGAGTTTAATGATATGGAAATGTGAAGTGCAAATTTGGACTCATGGGTGTTGAGCTTGCTTGTATGATATCAAAGTAGTATTTTTTATAGTCCTTAACGTCTCATCTTTCAAAATGCATCGAGTCCTCTGAAGTGCAAAGCCTGAGGTCTGACGTCATGTACAGTATAGCATGCTACTATACAGCCACTGCGTTCCAATTTAGGCATTTATCAGTGCCATTTTCAACCAGTATACTGTGGCTGCACGAGTGTCAAGGGCTATGTAAAAATTGTGCACCAATATTGCATTTTTAAAAGCCTGTTATATTAAATAAAGTTCCCTTTAATATAGACCACATTTCAAATTTAATAAATCAGATGAATAAGACTTGCTAAAGTGCCAAAATTCTGCATTTTGGCATGTCCCTCTGTGCACTCTCTGTGACTTCTAGGAAGATATTAACCCACTTAACCACATAATTCCCCCAAGTTTTCAGCATCATTGTAAAGCCCTGGTTATTTTGTTGCTTTGACAAAGTCATTTCTGGAGATTGTAATTTATTTCATGTGATTATTGATTCATTTTAAAGGAGCAATCAGCAGTAGCTACATCCATTTTTGCACTTATAAATGAATGGTATGTATCCATTGATTCTTGAAGAATAGTTCAACTGTCGTATTCCATCAAAACTATACACTTGTTTTTTGTGAGGCTATATTAACACTGTAGCCTCACAACATTGTTAAAAGCATATGTTTTATATCATGGATGGTCCTTGCTTCCGTAGCTCTGTTTTTCAATTTGAAATGTATGACATTTCTCAAGTCCTATCCCTCAGCCTTTTACTAAAACAAGGGCAGGGAGTACACATTGTTATTGTTTATACTGCTGATTGCTGCTTTAAGGTCAAACCAGAAGGAACCTGTTCCTCATTTTAATAATGGTGAAACTATTTCTATTATTACTATTTTTTGTTTACAAAAGAAACATTGAACATCTAGTAGTAAAATCCTAGGTGAGCTGGTTCTACTATTTCCTGGTGTTTTGTGGTGGAAAACTGAGCGGGTCATTCATAACACGTCAACCTGTTACCCATAGACAGGCTTGATATGTCTTAACATCCCAGTGCAGTCACACATGTGATTTCCCTGTGTTTTATATATATAGAATTCCACACTATGAGGTTGGAATAATACTGGGAAATTGTGAAAATGATGATAATGCCCTTTTAGTGTAATGGCTGTGTGAAATTTCCACCTGTTTTTGTGGGATGGAGTTTTAGCCTTCCATGGTGATATCACCCAGTTGTATTTTTTCTTATAGACCAATAAGAAAGAGAGTTCCTAACCTCTCTGCCGTTAACAGCACATTTTACGTTTTCCCCTCCCCACTCAGACCACTGTGAGCGTCCTAAGCAAAATTCTTGCTTGAGAAATAGCCCTTGGTTAATAAGAAGCTATTTTTGTTTCTTTTCGACAATTTTTATTTAAAACAATCCAGAAATTATACGATATTGAGATCAAAGCGTCTCCATTAGACCTATAATTATTTTTAAATGGTGAAGTTTGCATTCAATTGCCCCTCCCTGTTGCACACAACATGCTTCCATTCCCCCTGTCATAAGGGGATTTATGGCTGATTTAAGAAGAAATCGTCAACCCTGTTATGGTCAACCCTGTTACGGTCAACTCTGTTACTTTATTAGGCACTTAATAGGCATTGGCTATAGATTTTTCTCTTGAGATGGGAAAACATAAATGTTTTTAAAAAATTTGACGTGTTCTTTATGATATAATGATAAAATTATTACTTTTCACCAAGTTACACTACCCAAAATGGACTGATTTTGTGGAACGACCCAACTACACTTTCAAATAACACCAGTGTTGGGGCAGAAACTTTGTGGCAGTTTTCATCTTTTGAGCTTGAGTGCTTTTGTTTGAGTGGAAAATTTGGGAATTTACACTAACAACTTAATCCCAATGAGAGTACAGACCAGCAGACAACACAGGATGAATTTTAAACCACCTGCTCTGTTGAGGGGCATTTCTCAAGGGGAACTGTGGGGGGGATCTTGGATCCGGTTGGGAACTTGGTTCGGGTCTCCGATTCTACTGGGTGGGTGATCTGCCTTGGGCCGGGCGCTTGACCCTGGTTGCTCCTGTGGCTCGCTCTGGATGTGAGTGTCTGCTAGATGACAGAATGTAATGTAAATGTTGAACAGCTTCACTACAGTTAGATTATATGTTTTAAAATTCAATAAATAAAAAATAAAAATAACCCTGCTCTGAAATATCCCCCACAGTGTAGCTCTGGCATCTTCATTCCACCCAGAGCAGTCATGGCCAATAGAGAACTATGGCATCTACAGCTCTTCATTTTATTTTCATTTATTGATTCAACCATTTTAAAATCAAGCACCCATAAAACTTGAAAAAGCCATACATGCACAAGATTAAAATCATGGAGGATAACACACAATGTCTGGAACCTATTTCCATTGTGGTCCTCTTGTGACAAGATGGAAACACGGTTGTATACATTATGTCAGTGAGACAGAAAAATACAAAAACAAACATTAAAACAAAGACAGCATAGCGCCTATTTAATATTTACAGCAGAGTACACCACAAGACTACTGTGACTGTCTGTCTCTATGGGCTCTCCCTCCATTCAACACAGATGATATGTATGATCATTATGCTAGGCTTGGTGAGCCAGAGCAGATCACAGTTCCTTAAGTGTTAAGAGTGCAGTGGTCTCAGCCCACTACCAGCCCATAATTAAACGCCTCTGGAGGTCCCAACAGGTCGAAGGAGGAAGTGCTCACTTGTCAGAACATAAGGGCACACTTTATTTAAAGCGTGCTACGCGGCCTCCCTCGGATATCATGGAGACAATTAAAATGGAGAGGAGGAGGTAATTAATTATGATCCATTTCGCTGGCTCCAGACAGTGGGCTCCAGGTGGGGTGAGATTCCACACACACACACCCACATCAATGTGAGCACACACTGATCGTACACTTGCACATGAGCATACCAGTGTAGACACTCATATAAACTTGGAGATGTTTGAGAGCTTAACACACGTTCTAACTAGCTGTATAACGGGCACGGCAATGAAACTCAATGGAGGAAAGCACACAACTCGTTAAACCTGAAGTCGTGCATGGGCTGTCTGTTCTCTTTGTGCATGTTTGAATCCTCATTGGCACAGCCAGACGCAAAAATTAGACAATAAATCTTGTCTGCCCTTTTGTTAATTAAACAATCTATTATCTTTCCCCAATGTTGAATTTATCTCAGTCAGACAGTAATGTACATTTTCTCTCCCCAGGGAGTGTACCTGTGACCCCCGTTCAATACCAGTTTCATTGCCTTGCTCTAAATGGCAAAGCCTAGAACTGCTGTTGGGAGAGCTGACCAGCGATCAGTTGGTAAGGCAGAGAGTATGGCTCCAGCCGTATGGCGCTGGGGACATCTGCTCCAGTGCACCGGAGTCGTCCATTTGAGATGACATCACCTGAGTGGACACAGCTGGGGTGGCCTCATATAATGATGCATCACAGAGCACAAGAGCGGTAACAAAGGCCACACCATCTGTATTCTATAACCCTGACCTGTCTGGAGAATGACCAATCTCCCCGTATCGTGCTGTGGTACCTGCCGGTGAGGGACGAGTCATTTATCATGGGCAGACGGAAAGGTGGCAGAGAGGGGTGCTCTCTTGTTGGACTCATCTGTTTAATCTCTTCCTCTCATGGGGGCTGTGTAGAAGTCTCTTTACTATGTGTGTGGAAGTCTCTTCACTATGTGTGTGGAAGTCTCTTCACTATGTGTGTGGAAGTCTCTTCACTATGTGTGTGGAAGTCTCTTCACTATGTGTGTGGAAGTCTCTTCACTATGTGTGTGGAAGTCTCTTCACTATGTGTGTGGAAGTCTCTTCACTATGTGTGTGGAAGTCTCTTCACTATGTGTGTGGAAGTCTCTTCACTATGTGTGTGGAAGTCTCTTCACTATGTGTGTGGAAGTCTCTTCACTATGTGTGTGGAAGTCTCTTCACTATGTGTGTGGAAGTCTCTTCACTATGTGTGTGGAAGTCTCTTCACTATGTGTGTGGAAGTCTCTTCACTATGTGTGTGGAAGTCTCTTCACTATGTGTGTGGAAGTCTCTTCACTATGTGTGTGGAAGTCTCTTCACTATGTGTGTGGAAGTCTCTTCACTATGTGTGTGGAAGTCTCTTCACTATGTGTGTGGAAGTCTCTTCACTATGTGTGTGGAAGTCTCTTCACTATGTGTGTGGAAGTCTCTTCACTATGTGTGTGGAAGTCTCTTCACTATGTGTGTGGAAGTCTCTTCACTATGTGTGTGGGAGTCTCTTCACTATGTGTGTGGAAGTCTCTTCACTATGTGTGTGGAAGTCTCTTCACTATGTGTGTGGAAGTCTCTTCACTATGTGTGTGGAAGTCTCTTCACTATGTGTGTAGAAGTCTACTCCCTATGTGTGTGGGAGTCTCTTCACTATGTGTGTGGAAGTCTCTTCACTATGTGTGTAGAAGTCTCTTCACTATGTGTGTGGAAGTCTCTTCACTATGTGTGTGGAAGTCTCTTCACTATGTGTGTGGAAGTCTCTTCACTATGTGTGTGGAAGTCTCTTCACTATGTGTGTGGAAGTCTCTTCACTATGTGTGTGGAAGTCTCTTCACTATGTGTGTAGAAGTCTACTCCCTATGTGTGTGGAAGTCTCTTCACTATGTGTGTGGGAGTCTCTTCACTATATGTGTGGAAGTCTCTTCACTATGTGTGTAGAAGTCTACTCCCTATGTGTGTGGAAGTCTCTTCACTATGTGTGTGGAAGTCTCTTCACTATGTGTGTGGAAGTCTCTTCACTATGTGTGTGGAAGTCTCTTCACTATGTGTGTAGAAGTCTCTTCACTATGTGTGTGGAAGTCTCTTCACTATGTGTGTAGAAGTCTCTTCACTATGTGTGTGGAAGTCTCTTCACTATGTGTGTGAAAGTCTCTTGGAAGTCTCTTCACAATGGCCCATGCATCCTAAAAGAATTGCAGCCCTGTTCAGAGTAAGGGGATGGAACCCGGAACCCCAGCGATAGCCAATAGTCAGAAAGAGGGAGCTTTCATGGTGGCTCACACTGGTACTGTAGTCTAATTGCACTCTGGCCCATTAGAAACATAGATTTAATCAGGTTAAATAAATACATTTCTGACAGAATCATAATGCTCAAAACATCCTTCAACAAGTCTAAGTATTTTGGCAGAGACCAATTTTTATTTTACTTCACTCAAGGAAAGATTAACACATGTATCACTGCTAGAAAAGCTCCGATATCTCTGTCCAGCAGCTGGTTATGTCAATGCTTACTCTAGACCATAATCCTCAGGAGACATACGTCCCCATGTTCTATGGGGCTGTGGCTCTGTCTGAGACATGTTGCAGGGGCCACTGCCTGGGGTTATATTCATTGAGGTTCAGAAAGTTGCAGACAGAAATGTAATCACTAGACCAGGCATGATTCACTATTCATGACAGACATATCCCTCCCGATGTATTTCTATCTGAACAATGTGTAAGGTTTAACCTCCTTGGACACACACACCTCCGCCGGTTGATGGTTTGGCTAATGATCTCAAGGTCGCTACTTCCAAGTTGTGTACGAGACCCACCTCTCAGACCCGTCGGACTGGAAAAGCTGGGATGGTGTGGGCCTCATCCCCAAGACAGGATGTAAGCTCCCTTCTCAGCAGGCTGTGGCTTTAATGGGGATTCAACTCCTTAGCACTTTAGACAGTTTTTATCATCGTAGATTTGAAAGAAATGCTGAAGGCTAAATGGCGATGTTCACCCCCTGAGCGCATTCACAACATCAAAGAAACACACCAAAACACACAATAAAGAACTCTGATTCTGATGTATGATTTCATATTGTTTTGGATGATTGCACTCAGACACCGCATCCATTGCAATAGCATCCATCGCACTCGGGTAGCGATGTCTCTGGCAGGTTTATTTATAACACGGTAAACAAGATCACGCAGGAAAGGAAACAAAGGGATGTCTCTCTTGTTCTTCCGCCAAGAGCTTGGCAGCTGATACCTTTCTAGCTGAGGCGACATGCCAGCCCATTGAATCTGAATGAAAGTGCCAGCGACTGGGGGTCCTTTGAGCCAAGATGGAGACCTGCTCTGCTACAGTACAGCATGTGGAAGTTAGCTATAAGACAGGGATAGGATACCTTCTCAGAATGTCAAACTCTTTGTTATCCCTCATCTCTAGCTCAAGAGCAAAGAACGAAGAAACAAAATATGAGAAGAGAACATAGTACAAATATTTCACGTATAATACATGTACCAATACACATTGTACTGTATTGTCAAAGATTCTGCTAGAATAACATTTATTTACCCTCAATACACAACACTGAAACCACCTCCATTTCCAACGACATAGCAATACAAGTTACCATACTTCACCCTCAATAAGAAACAAAAAGAAAACCCAGGAGCACAGACATGTGGCAAACAAACCAGCTGAATATCAAGCATCTATTTTGTGAGCATAGCCCATCTCATTGCTGTGTGCAAATTCCATTTCCAATATTCATTCTTTAGTAAAATCACAAAAGATAATCTAGCTGGGAGTCAAGTGAAAGCAGGTCCTCTGAGATTTTTCCTGTGGCTCAATGACTGAAGTGTTGAGAGCAACACAAATTCATTTGACCAGGCTGGTCTATACATAAAGGAAGAGTTCATATATGAAAAAGATATAAAAAGATTTATGTAGCAGTGAAAACCTTGCTATGACTGACGTGAAGTGCTTATTAAGCTATAAGGTATACCTTCATGGTCTGTAACGTATATCAAGGAAGATGATCTTCTACCCTTTTTAAGGTGGAGATTAATCTAAGTAAGGGAGAACAGGGTTGGTTGTCTCACGAATTGGTTGTCACCGTGCTAATTAGTCCCAATCTAAATGGTGCTGTGTAATATTTTTAAGGTTAAAATGTGAATTGTTTGAAAAACTGTATCCACCTGGTCAGTTCATGTCAGCATGACAAAACATTGATGTGACTGGGATTGATCTGATTTTCATAGGTGAAAGTAAAAAATATATATTTTGGTATTTTCTTTGTAAATGTTTGAATTATGGGAGTATCCATAAACAATTATGTTTGTTGAAAATAGGAAAGGGAGAGTTATATTTCAAACCTATTTCTGAGTTCATAGGTCAAGCCCTGTAGTAGCTACTGTAGCATATGAATTAGCTTTGGGTGGTGGTAGAGGATGGTTGTCACATGGAATATGGGGTTGGTTGTCACAATCCAATTGCTCGACGACTCACCCTGAATTTAAATCCTCTGCTCTATCAATCGCTACATACATTAAGTCTGAGTCTGCCGTACTACAAGTCATTTGTGTATGTGACTTCATTGTACAGAGCAAATTCATCAGTTATTGGATCATCTATAGCAAATCTCACCAGAGTATCTAAGTTGATTACGTCATCATGTCTGCCGGGTCTGGCCCAACCCATTCGGTTTCTGAGACAAATCAGAACGGTCAGAATGTGTTCGCGTTCTAGAAGAAACATGGCCAGAGCCATGTGGATGGGTAGCCAGGCAAACAATCTAACCCATTGCAACATACTGTATTGTTGGGGACATTGCAACTGTCAGTATACAATAAATCCCAAGCTCTTTTGTGCTTGTGCCATAAATCAAATCAAATCAAATGTTATTGGTCACAAACACATGTTTAGCAGATGTCATTGTGGGTGTAGTGAAATGCTTGTGTTCCTAGCTCCAACAGTGCAGTAGTATCTAACAGTGCAGTAGTGTCTAGCAATTCACAACAATACACACAAATCTAAAAGTAAAAGAATGGAATAAAGAAATATATAAATATTAGGACGAGCAACGTCAGAGTGGCATTGACTACAATACAGCAGAATAGAATACAATATATACATATGAGATGAGTAAAGCAGGATGTAAATATTAGGACGAGCAACGTCAGTGTGGCATTGACTACAATACAGTAGAATAGAATACAATATATACATATGAGATGAGTAAAGCAGGATGTAAATATTAGGACGAGCAACGTCAGAGTGGCATTGACTAAAATACAGTATAATAGAATACAGTATATACATATGAGATGAGTAAAGCAGGATGTAAACATTATTATAAAGAGCTCCCTTCGTTGCCTCTCTCTCACACACATATGTTTTCTGTCACACACCCACATACATGGATCCAGGGAGAGTAGTGGCTGCCTTGGCAACAGCTAAAGGGGATACTAATAAATACAAATACATGAGTGTGCAAACACACGCATACACACACATTTACTCAAAATGTAATATGTTATTCTCAAGGCATAAAATGCTGAATTCTGTCAGGAATATCGTTTGATCAAAGAAAGGCTATGTCAGACTGTGGTGTATGTAGCTTCATTACCTGTTACAAAGGGAGTAAGTTTACTAGCAAACATTGTGACAACCAAGCCCATACCGTGTGACATCTAACCCATCGATGGGGCTGGTTGTCATTATTGGACAAAGTGTGTTTGATGGCTTATAACTCCATGTTGGAATAAGATGTGTGGATAAAAGTGTCTCCATTTCAACCCAAGACCTTGGTCTTTCTCCTGATGTTGAAACGTTTTGTAAGATATACTGGTGCTGAGAAATACACACCAGTGTAAAAAGTGTGACAACCAACCCCGGTCTCCCCTATATCTCCACCTTAACTCCACCAACCCCGGTCTCCCCTATATGTCCACCTTAACTCCACCAACCCCGGTCTCCCCTATATCTCCACCTTAACTCCACCAACCCCGGTCTCCCCTATATCTCCACCTTAACTCCACCAACCCCGGTCTCCCCTATATCTCCACCTTAACTCCACCAACCCCGGTCTCCTCTATATCTCCACCTTAACTCCACCAACCCCGGTCTCCCCTATATCTCCACCTCAACTCCACCAACCCCGGTCTCCCCTATATCTCCACCTTAACTCCACCAACCCCGGTCTCCCCTATATCTCCACCTTAACTCCACCAACCCCGGTCTCCCCTATATCTCCACCTTAACTCCACCAACCCCGGTCTCCCCTATATCTCCACCTTAACTCCACCAACCCCGGTCTACCCTATATCTCCACCTTAACTCTACCAACCCCGGTCTCCCCTATATCTCCACCTTAACTCCACCAACCCCGGGCTCCCCTATATCTCCACCTTAACTCCACCAACCCCGGGCTCCCCTATATCTCCACCTTAACTCCACCAACCCCGGTCTCCTCTATATCTCCACCTTAACTCCACCAACCCCGGTCTCCCCTATATCTCCACCTTAACTCCACCAACCCCGGTCTCCCCTATATCTCCACCTTAACTCCACCAACCCCGGTCTCCTCTATATCTCCACCTTAACTCCACCAACCCCGGTCTCCCCTATATCTCCACCTTAACTCCACCAACCCCGGTCTCCCCTATATCTCCACCTTAACTCCACCAACCCCGGTCTCCCCTATATCTCCACCTCAACTCCACCAACCCCGGTCTCCTCTATATCTCCACCTTAACTCCACCAACCCCGGTCTCCCCTATATCTCCACCTTAACTCCACCAACCCCGGTCTCCCCTATGTCTCCACCTTAACTCCACCAAGTCCGGTCTCCCCTATATCTCCACCTTAACTCCACCAATGCGGTAGGACGGGTGTTTGGAGCAGAAGCAGGAAACTCTTCCCACAGGTGACACACGTCTCTGGCCATATGGCACAAAGGCTGGGTACCTTGGCACCGTCCTCACCTTGGTCACACTAACACACTGGAGAGATGTTGGTGACAGGCACACCTCACCCCATGCATGTCTAAACACCTGTGCTAGCCTTCTGTTCTCTGCTCAGCGTTGCCTCGTAACAACACTCGTCGCCTTGTTGCGTGTCTGAGAAATGTTCCTGGTCTTTTCAGGGGCAGAATGTAGGATTTTCTGTTCAAAAGGGCCAGGGTTGACACAGAGTAGAATATTGTCTAGGTTTGAAGACGTGACGAACCAATGTGCCACCAACATATTGTAATTTCTGTGCAAACAGAAGATTCACATCCCGCATCACGGACGTGGGTCCACATCTGAACAAATAAACCAATATTGTGTGCAAGACACAGTACACAAACCGTTTCCCTTCTTGCCATGGATAAATGACTAAACATGTCAATAAGGGAAGAGAAAGACATACAAGCCATGTTGTTGTCATCAAAGTTCATGTGGTGTGTGTGTGTGTGTGTGTGTGTGTGTGTGTGTGTGTGTGTGTGTGTGTGTGTGTGTGTGTGTGTGTGTGTGTGTGTGTGTGTGTGTGTGTGTGTGTGTGTGTGTGTGTGTGTGTGTGTGTGTGTGTGTGTGTGTGTGTGTGTGTGTGCTTCTACGTTTGCATGTGTGAGCGTGTGTCCCAGAAAGCAGCGTCCAGCAGTGCAGTGAAAGAGCAGGGGGTTGATGACCTTAAATCACCCCTCTATTCAATCACTCAACGACTGTAGTGCATTGACCACCAGCCCTCTGCTAAAGTTGGCGTGCTGAATTGATAACTCATGTGAACAAATATAAGCTTGGCAGTTCTCTGATGTCTGGCGATAGATCACTATTTAGCATTGACCTCTCCCTCTCCACTATTGCACAGTATTCATCATCTAACACATTATTTGTTTGAAAACATGTATGACATTTATTGTAAAGAAATATATAATAATCAGAGATTCAGAGATGGTTGGAAAAAAACGAATAAATTCTTCTTATTAGGTCTTATAAAAGTCAAATTGAGCATTTATTTGATACTTCTTGTCATTGTTGGGGAAAGGTGTGATGCAGACGACAGGTCAACTGAAGGGCGATGTGGCACACAGCATGGCTCATAAACTAATGGAGCATCTTGTAAAAAGATACTTCCCTGTATTACCTGCTCAACGATTAAATATAGTCCAGATGGTTTGGGAGTGTAAGGACACGTTGTCTATTGCATCAGGTATTTCACAATATCTTTGGAAATAAGAGGATCAGTGATCAGGCACTGCAACAAAAGGGTCTGATTGAGGAAAGTAGCATGTCAGTTGAAAAAGACAGTTTGAAGAGACTGTTCAAATTACAGCCCAAACTCCTGCTTTCCAAAATTTTACCATGTTTATGTGTCATTCTACATGCAATTTCCACGTTCAAATAGCTTGAAATGTCAATAGTAATACATAACGTATCACAACCAAGCCAAAGTAGTCTCAAACATGTATTGTATATTAGCTGGAGGGAGAAACTTGAGTCGAGAAGCTCAGGCACTTTCTCTGTCACTCAGTGGAAGAGACATCCGTCAACCACTCAGAGCAACCACGCAGCTCTCTGGGGCTTCAGCACATCAATCACACACACACACACACACACACACACACACACACACACACACACACACACACACACACACACACACACACACACACACACACACACACACACACCTACTGAGGCTGCACCTGTCAGAATGTATGTGCGACCTCGTAAAAATGTGTGTATTTGTTTATGTGTGTACTTGAGAGAAAGATATACTGTAGCTTCTGTATGTTTAACTATCTTTACTTGTTTATAACCCATTTCTCTGCTCTGTTAAATCCACACCTGTGTTTACATCCTTCATATTCTCGTGTTCTGTTAGGAGGCATGACTGGACGGTCTGCAGAGCTGCCTTTGAAAGAATGCAGTGTGTAGACATTAGTAGACTAGCACGTCCTATACATACATTATCTTACTTATCCCCAGTGATCCTAAATGCTTTTCATAGAGAAAAGTCAAATCCATCACTGCCACTCAGTGGTTGCATCCCAATACTCTAAAATGGCACCCAGCTTGACTCTCCTAGTGTCTCAAACTGAAAATAATTGATGTGAGAATGTCATAGAGGGACCCATGAGTATGCTTTCACCGGTCTATTCTTTCTAGATAGATGTAGATGAAGGAAAAAAGACGCAGGTTAGCGCTTTTCAGCATGAATCTTGTTCTGGAGGCAGCTCTGCCGAGTGGTCACTAGCTGAATTTAAACCTAACCTAATCTAACCTTAACCACACTGCCTAAACCTTACATTAAATACATTTTTACAATATAGCCAGTTTTTACTTTGCAGCTGGCCTATCAAAGGGGAAATCTCTCAGTTCTGCCTCCAGGACAAGAGTTGTGACAATAACGTCAACCTACAAACAAGATAAGGAAAGAGCCACTTTAGGGTATGGTGGGAGGATATTACTATCACCAATGTTCTCTATTCCTGGTTTTGCGTTTCCAGAGTCATTCAAGGTAGGCCTGCAAGGGATGAGGGCACAACAGCACAAACTATGCCTTGTCATCTTAAGGGTTTGGCCAGACAGGTATCATTTTCCTCAATTACAGGTATTATCAGGAAAATGGTAGCCATTTCTATCACAGCAGTGTCATAGTCAATACCATAGTGCAGTATGAATGACCTCTGATGAGCTACAGTACACAGAGGAAGAGCTAGCTACACAGAGGAAGATGACTGTATCGTACCAAGTAAGAAGCTCTACATTTGTTATGCGGTCTTTTGCTATTCATTTGCCCAAACCGGGTGACTAGTGTCAATAGAATTAGCATACAAAAAATATATATACATTCACAGCCATTGTTTCTGTATATTTTATGTATAATTTTTAGCACATGCTATCAGTGAATTAATCTCTTCTATCTCTGTCTGGATTCTGATTATTATCCAAAATCACCAGATATATGTTAACATACTGTGCACGCTTCTCTGTGTGTGTGTGTGTGTGTGTGTGTGTGTGTGTGTGTGTGTGTGTGTGTGTGTGTGTGTGTGTGTGTGTGTGTGTGTGTGTGTGTGTGTGTGTGTGTGTGTGTGTGTGTGCATGGGTGTGTGTCTACATTCGTTAGGGAACAGAGCCGTAGTATGGAACAGCAGCTCCCCCAGCTGTAACACTGAGAGTGAGGCAGTAAGAGAGAAAGGAAGTGAGTGAGAGAGAAAAACAGAGCAAGGTGTGAATAAAGCAAGTGAAAAACAGAGAGAAAAAGGGAGGGGACATAGTGTAAAGAAGAGGCAGAAGAAGCCTGAGAGAGAGAGAGAGAGAGAGAGAGAGTTGTGAGGAGAGATAAAGAGTGAAAACAGTGGAGTGATGCAGAGCGAGAGAGAGCAAGAGAGAGAGAGAGAGAGAGCGAGTTGTGAGGAGAAATAAAGAGTGAAAACAGTGGAGTGATGCAGAGCGAGAGAGAGAGAGAGAGAGAGTTGTGAGGAGAGATAAAGAGTGAAAACAGTGGAGTGATGCAGAGCGAGAGAGAGAGAGAGAGAGAGAGAGAGTTGTGAGGAGAGATAAAGAGTGAAAACAGTGGAGTGATGCAGAGCGAGAGAGAGCAAGAGAGAGAGTTTCGACCCTGCATGCGGGAGAATCACCATGGCAACCGGTGAGCCATGAAGGCTGCTCTCCTCTTTTAAAACTGAAATGGTAGAAATAAAAGTAAACATGTGACTCAACACATATCTCCCAATCTCACATGTAATATCTCCCAGTTTCAGGCATGCCAAACTGAGATTGCCTACCTGAAAAAGGCATTTTCCAGCTGAATACGTTCCGGATGTTCTAGTAAGCAATTTTTTTTAACACACTAGTGATCATGCCAGACACTAGCCTGACGACTCTTCTGCTGCTCTGTCATTCGCTACATACTTCAATCTGAGGCTGCCGTCATTGAAGCCGTTTGTAGTGACGAGGGGCATGAGGGGCGTTGTACAGAACAAAGTCAACAGCAATTGGAACGTCTCTAACCAGAGTATCAAAGCCAATGTTGAATTTTCAAACCGACGCTTTACCAACGTTGTGTTTTGGCTCTGGACCAATCAGATGGCCCCAAATATTTGCATTCAGTGGAAGGTCGGTGAGGTCCTCAGATCCAGACTCATTGCAGAGAACAAACTAACATCCATGGGTGTGGCGTAGTGTGTGGCCGGAGCAAGGAGTCTGGGTAGCCAGGCAAGCCAGACACATCATCTGCAGGCTAACAAATGATGTGTAAATATCATACCAACCTTTGGTTGATGTCAACATGTATGAAGGTTTAAATTTGCTGACTGTACTGTGTGCTCATGAATATGCAACATCCTCCTGATATAGTGATGTTAACTAAATTATCTATTTAGTTGTATCTGTGCTAGCCAGACATTTACACAATAACTAAATGACCTATTTAGTTGTATCTGTGCTAGCCAGACATTTACACAATAACTAAATGACCTATTAAGTTGTATCTGTGCTAGCCAGACATTTACACAATAACTAAATGACCTATTAAGTTGTATCTGTGCTAACCAGATATTTGTAATAACTAAACTGCCTATTAAATTGTATCTGTGCCAACAAGACATCTACAGATTAACACAAAATGGCATCAAACACACCTTTTGTAACATACTCTGTTTTAAGCAACAAATGCAGAAGATCATAAGTTTTCCCCAACTCCCTCATGAAATGACAATGAAGTGATGCACACTTCTGAAGAGGAAGCTCAGGAGAAATCCCCCCTAGTCTGGATAGATGAGCCAGAGCATTAGAGGTAAATCTCAATCTGGCAACCGTCAATCTGCCAACCGTCAATCTGGCAACTGTCAATCTGGCAACTGGGGGCATATCTGAGCCTGTTCATTTCAGCTGAGCTTTCATGCAACCCTCACAGTTTGTATGGAGAGAGAACTGCCATCTATGGGTACGTTTGACATCAGGGTGCATATCTCGTGATGTTTCCCAGCAATGAGAGCTGACTTTCTTTCCTAGTATATTTTCCTCGTCTCCTTGCTTTGTCTCCTTATCCAATTGGCAAGGATACCCCAGAACCTATTTCCCAATAACATATGGTACATACTCATAATGGCTGTCAGGCAGGCATCCCTGTTGCTGATTTCTATATACACCTACTTTAGACTGTGCAATGACTGGATTATTGATCACATCCTGAACTAGACGGCACTATCCCACACCATTATGCAGCTGAGAATATGTGTTTGAAAATGTATTCATGCTGACATATAGGCATTTTACTTGTATCTCTATTAAGCTGATGTATTGGCATGCACAGAGACAGAGAGAGGACAAGTGAGAGAGAGAGGGGGGGAGGTGAGAGATAGATAGAGAGATAGATAAAGATAGAGATAGATAAAGAGAAAGAGAGAGAGGGGGCTAGAGATAGAGAGTGGGGCGAGAGAGAGACCGACCGACTAACCGACTAACCGACAGACAGACAGACAGACAGACAGACAGACAGACAGACAGACAGACAGACAGACAGACAGACAGACAGACAGACAGACAGACAGACAGACAGACAGACAGACAGAGACAGTGATAGAGGCAGACATACAGTAAATTAATTAAGTCCTAAAATAGACCTGAGTAAACAGAGCCTATAGTGCACTTGTGTGGTATGTCTCTGTTTCTCTCTTTGTGTCAGTCAGTCTGCCTCTCTATTTCTCTCTGTCTCACTCTCTCTCTCTGCCTCTGTTTCTCTCTCTCTGTCAGTCAGTCTGCCTCTCTATTTCTCTCTGTCTCACTCTCTCTCTCTGTCTCTCAATTCAATTCAAGGGGCTTTATCTCTCTCTCTCTCTCTCTCTGTCTGTCTGTCTCTCTCTGTGTCTGATTTTTACTTATTTGAATTTACGGGTTTACGCACCAACCTAACTTTTGGGAGAGAGTAATGGAGCTCTTCGCTATTAAACCACAGATAATGAAATGTTTTCTGTTCGAGTCCCCTGTCATTTTGCCTGGTCCTACCTATACACTGTGGTTGTCTGGTCTGTTTGCTTGTCCCTTCCTGATTCTCTACACTGTCCAGGTGATCCTGAAGGGCCTTCTCATTCCTCAGCCTGCGCTGCTCTTCTTTAGACTCTTTGGCCATGTCTTTATCTCTCCTATCCTTCTGACCAGGCCCCCGTCTCCCCTCTTCCACCATCCTCTCATATTTTTCCATAATGAGCTCTGCATCTGTCTTTGGCTCTGTCACTTTGTCATTCCCATCTTTCTTTTGGACAATCTCACTTTTATTACTCACTTTGGCCTGCTGACCCGGGGGGACCTTGGTCATGCCTGAGAGAGAGAGAGAGAGAGAGAGAGAGAGAGAGAGACAGAGAGAGAGACACAGAGAGAGAGAGAGAGAGAGGGAGAGAGAGAGAGAGAGACAGAGAGAGAGAGAGAGAGGGGATGGGAGGTAGGGACTATATGTGTCTTTTAGGAGGTGAAGCCACATCTTGAATTTCCACACTGTCTGACCTGGACACTTTTTAATGAAGGCTAGAATAAAGGATGAGTCTGATGTGGTTTTCTCACTGTGAGATGAAAGGATGAGTCTGGTGTGGTTCTCTCACTATGAGATGAAAGGATGAGTCTGGTGTGGTTCTCTCACTACGAGATGAAAGGATGAGTCTGATGTGGTTCTCTCACTATGAGATGAAAGGATGAGTCTGGTGTGGTTCTCTCACTATGAGATGAAAGGATGAGTCTGGTGTGGTTCTCTCACTATGAGATGAAAGGATAAGTCTGGTGTGGTTCTCTCACTATGAGATGAAAGGATGAGTCTGGTGTGGTTCTCTCACTATGAGATGAAAGGATGAGTCTGGTGTGGTTCTCTCACTATGAGATAAAAGGATGAGTCTGGTGTGGTTCTCTCACTATGAGATGAAAGGATGAGTCTGGTGTGGTTCTCTCACTATAAGATGAAAGGATGAGTCTGGTGTGGTTCTCGCACTATGAGATGAAAGGATGAGTCTGATGTGGTTCTCTCACTATGAGATATGTTAGTATATGATGGTTTGCTAGAGTGTAGACTACCTGTGTTGCTGCTGCCCTGACACACACGTGCAACTCCCGACTGAAGAAGGGGTGGACATGGGTCGGAGGGTCGGAGATGCAACCACTCCTCTCTATGTCTTTCTGCCTCTCTCTGCTGCATGAAGTCCAACCAGACCGAGAATTGATGATGATGTAAATCAAGTGTTATCAAGTGTTAATCAAATGGTATGCTGCTGGGGCAGTACTGTTGATATTTAAACTAAGGTGCTCAGGCACAGGTAGACCCCTATCTGTACCACAAGGTTTCATTTCCAGTTTTTAGGACTACAAACTGGCGAGCTCTATGGCCACAACCATCTGTGACAATCCTAAAGAGAGAAAGAATGCTTTGAGTACTAAACTGTGGGTACATTAGAGACCATTTTCTCTGGCACGCTCAATTCTGTTAGCATATCTTTCAAGTCTAGTGTGACAAAAAAAACATTGGAGAATCTAAGGCTGGTGAATGTTTTTTTGAAAGACTTTGCAAACCCTAGAGGTTAGGAATCTGGGACAGTATCCATACTGTTTCTCTCTAGCAAAACACAGAACACAGAATTGGTCTTGACCTGACCCTTAAAAACAATGTGCACACACAAACCATTGATGATAAAATGATTTTATTATTTTATAATGCTTGAAGAATTTAAAAATGTATATAGAAAACAAGGGAAAGAATGAAAATGAATTTCAGAAAATATTTTTCAAATTGCAGAGGTCACTTCTTAGCAAGGAAAACGTCAGGAACTGAAAAAAGACCCAACAAAAAATATCACTGTTAGAATCATGTAATACTGTGTCAAACAAACTTCACTTATCAGTTGTAACATTCTCCTCTCTTACCTATGCATTCTGACTTCATTTTTTTCCGCACAAGGGGTTTCAAGACTTTAGCCAAACGATTTTTCCCAGCTGCAAATATAGAGACATCTGAGAGAGAGAGAGAGAGAGAGAGAAAGAGAGAGAGAGAGAGAGACAGAGAGAGAGAGACAGAGAGATTAGCATTGATTATGTACACACTAGGTGAGCATAGCCTTGCTATTGAGAAAGACCGCCGTTGGCAGACCTGGCTCTCAAGAGAAGACAAGCTATGTGCACACTGCCCACAAAATGAGGTGGAAACTGAGCTGCACTTCCTAACCTCCTGACAAATGTATGACCATATTAGAGACACATATTTCCCTCATCAAAGCAGCAATATATGTGACCTGTTGCCACAAGAAAAGGGCAACCAGTGAAAAACAAACACCATTGTAAATACAACCCATATTTATGTTTATTTATTTTCCCTTTTGTACTTATAACACTGTACATAGCCATAATATGACATTTTAAATGTCTCTATTCCTTTGAAACTTTTGTGAACGTAATATTTACTGTTAATTTGTGATTGTTTATTTCACTTGTGTTTATTATCTACTTCACTTGCTTATGTTTCCCATGTCAATAAATCCATTTGAATTGAATTGAGAGAGAGACGGGGGATAAGGGGGAAGAGACTCTGGGGTTGTTGAAGATTATTAAAAATGGCTGCTCTTATACATTCTTATTGATGAGCCGATGAATCAAACTGCTCTTGTTATTACCTTTGCAGGGGTTGGTTGTCCTATTCTGCTGGCCTGGAGGGGGCTCTGCAACCCCCTGTTGGCCCACAGAGAAGATGGAGTAATCTGAGAGAGAGAGAGAGAGAGAGAGAGAGAGAGAGAGAGAGAGAGAGAGAGAGAGAGAGAGAGAGAGAGAGAGAGAGAGAGAGAGAGAGAGACAGAGATAGAGATAGATAGAGGAAAACAGAGTGAACGCGTGTGCGTGCGAACGCGTTTAAGAGAGAGAAAGAGATAGATAGAGGAAAACAGAGTGAATGCGTGTGCGTGTGCGTGTGCGTGTGCGTGCGAACGCGTTTAAGAGAGAGAAAGAGATATAGACAGAGTGACAAATATATAGATAGAAAGAAAATGATCCAAACAAACATCAGCCATGATTCCTGAAATAGACATCAAACAGTTCTATTCCAATTGAGAACTAGAGCCTATAGTGTGCTTGTGTGGTCTCTCTCTCTCTCTCTCTCTCTCTCTCTCTCTCTCTCTCTCTCTCTCTCTCTCTCTCTCTCTCTCTCTCTCTGCCTGCCTGCCTGTCTGTCTGTCTGTCTGTCTGTCTGTCTGTCTGTCTGTCTGTCTCTATATCTCTCATCCTTTTTACCGACACCTCACTATGCCATCAAATACTTTGTGAAAAGTCTGTCACTCTCTGTCCCCCTTCATGTTTTACCTTTGTATTTTACTGGCTGTTGATCATTCGGGTCCTTGCTCTTTAGCCCTGATGCAGTGAAAATAGAGTAATCTAAGGACAGAAAGGAATATACATGAATGGAAATTTGATAGGACAACAACACACAACAATAAAATTATAGTTAGGTTCTATAAACTGTTTCAATGCACTAGAGGAGTACTGTGTTAATAAACTGCAGTCACACATAACTCAGTACCTTAGTGAGATACACTGCTGTTACTTAAATGTAATAGTTTTATTAGCCTCCCCATGAGGATTAAGATGGCGTCGTCTCAGTACAATGTGATGCTAAACCACCCTGAAGGAGGCTGCAAAGCCGAAACATCTGTGTACGCCATCCCTGATGCAGTTCAAATGTATTTATTTGTACTTATTTTAATTTACGGGTTTTACTCACCAACCTAACTTTTGGGAGAGAACAATGGTGCTCTACGCTATTAAACCACAGAGAATGAAATGTTTTCTGTTCGAGTCCCCTGTCACTTTGCCTGGTCCTACCTATACACTGTGGTTGTCTGGTCTGTTTGCTTGTCCCTTCCTGATTCTCTACACTGTCCAGGTGATCCTGAAGGGCCTTCTCATTCCTCAGCCTGCGCTGCTCTTCTTTAGACTCTTTGGCCATGTCTTTATCTCTCCTATCCTTCTGACCAGGCCCCCGTCTCCCCTCTTCCACCATCCTCTCATATTTTTCCATAATGAGCTCTGCATCTGTCTTTGGCTCTGTCACTTTGTCATTCCCATCTTTCTTTTGGACAATCTCACTTTTATAACTCACTTTGGCCTGCTGAACCGGGGGTACCTTGGCCATGCCTGAGAGACAGAGAGACAGAGAGACAGACAGACAGACAGACAGACAGACAGACAGACAGACAGACAGACAGACAGAGAGACAGACAGACAGGCAGACAGACAGAGAGAGAGGAGAGAGAGAGAGAGAGAGAGAGAGAGAGAGAGAGAGAGAGAGAGAGAGAGAGAGAGAGAGAGAGAGAGAGAGAGAGAGGATTGGAAATAAACATCATCTCTGTTATTTAGAGCCTAGTGTGTCTCAGTTGGTATTTCATAGTGCTTGCAACACCAGGGTTGTGTTTTCGATTCCCACGGGGGGCCAGTATAGTCGCTCTGAATAAGATCATCTGCTCTATGACTAAAATGTAAATGTTAAATGTAAAAAGACAGCTCTACTGGTTATAGCATGGTCCTCCAACCCTCCTGACCTTTACACTTAGCTGGCTGTTCCTGACGAGACCTCTGAAGGACCTCTATCTCTGTCTTCTCTTGGTTCATTCCCCCACTTGTCAGGTCATTTTCACCTTTGACCTTTACTGGCTGATATGTCTGAGGGTTCTGAGTCTTTCCCTCGGCTGCAGCCCTCTGCTCTTGGTTTATCTTTCCAATCTTTTCTCTTGAGACCTCTCCATCAATCCTATCTGTATTCGGTAATGGTGTAACTGTGTCATCTTTGTTTAGTCTTTTCTTCTCATTGTCCTCTTTCCACTTTTGCCATACTTCTTCAGTTATGAATTCATCGTAACTATCATAGTCACTCTCTGACCAGTCTGTGTCGATGTCCAGGTCCTGTTCACCTTTGACCTTTGTTGCCTGGTCTGTCTGAGTGTTCTGAGTCTTTCCTCCAGCTGCAGCAAACACAGACAAGAGAAAAGAGGAACAGATATAGACAGATATATAACAGATACAATACAGAGACAGCTTTCAAGCTAGCTCAGCACTCATCATTGCATCAATATGGTAATTCTAGACCTTTTCACCTTTGCACATTGCTGGCTGGTCCTCCTGAGGTTTCAGAGTCTTTGACTCAGTTGCAGTAACTATGGAGACATCTGACAAGATAAAGTAAAATGACTGGAGTTAATATCAAAAGGAGTGTGTTTGATAATAATACCATAAACACTAAAAGATGTACAGTGTTGACGATGCTTTCATACTGAACATGCTTTCAAATGAACTAAACTCAATGTAGTTTACTAAACAAGTTGTAGGACAGTTTGAATATCAATGGTCCAACAGATCAATGTATTCATGTAGTAGGCTGCAATCCAAATATGAATGTGTGACTACCATAGACTTAATGGTTTCAGTGTACAAAATAACTGTAAACTAAGATGACATGAAAATAAAATATATATTATCCACTGGACACAGATGTCAGTTTAAAGTCTAGTTTTAATTTACATTTGATTCAGTTGACAACTAATGTGAAATCAACTAAATGTAAACCATGTAATTGGATTTAGATGAAAAGCTGTGTGGAAAAAAACATCCTGAAATTCCTTTACATTGATGACGTTTTGCAAATCCAAGTCGTTTTCCATATTGATTCAATGTCATGTCATAAAATAGATAATTATTTTGTAGAAAGAAGGCTGATTCAACCAGTTTTTGCCCAGTGGGTAGTGGGTCTTATGTGACACAGCAATTCATAATGCTGCACCCATCCTCTTTCTTACCTTTGCACTGCTGGGTCTGCTGAGTCTGAGCACCAGCTGAAAAGATGGATAAATCTGTCGGGGGAGAGAGGTGGGCAAGAGGAACGATTGATAAACATACTGAGGGAATTCATGCTCACTTCACAATCTGAACTTCTCCTTATCATCTAGTGTGGTCTCTCTCTCTCTCTCTCTCTCTCTCTCTCTCTCTCTCTCTCTCTCTCTCTCTCTCTCTCTCTCTCTCTCTCTCTCTCACCTTTGCATTTTGCTGGCTGGACCTTTTTCTTCTCTTGGTTTATGATGTCTCTCTCAGCTGTATTTCCATCATGTTGGACTTGTGTACACGCTTTCTTTTCCTCAATGTCCATGCTCCATTTTGTCCATTCGTCTTTATCTATGAACTCTTTGTCACTATCCATTGTTCCCTCACTGTCATAGTCACTCTCTGACCAGTCAATGTCCAGGTCCTGTTCACCTTTGACCTTTGTGGCCTGGTCTGTCTGAGTGTTCTGAGTCTGTCCTCCAGCTGCAGCAAACACAGACAAGAGAAGGTAGAGAAAGTACATTACTAGACAGACATAACACCTTGAACATGCTGTCAAACTAGCTCAGCACTCCTCATTGTAATTCCACTGACTGCCTTTTTACCTCCGCACGTTGCTGGTTGGTCTGTTTCCTCATCAATCTCAAAATCAGCTGTAATTTCCTCAATCTCACTGTCACTCTCTGACCAGTCATTATCCAGGTCCTTTTCACCTTTGACCTTTGCTGAGTCCTGAGTCTTTCCTCCGGCTGCAGCAAACACAGACAAATCTGACAAGAAAAGAGAGAGAATGGACATTAATACACACAGAAAAACAGAAATAAGAGAAGCGCCTTGAACATCCTAATAAACTATCTCAGCATTCAACATTGTATCAATATCTTATAATCCAGGTCCCAGTCTCCCAAAAGCATCATAAGGATATGTTAATCATTAGAACCTTCATAGGAGCCTTGATAAATCTCAGAGCTGTTTCCCAAAAGCATCATAAGGATATGTTAATCATTAGAACCTTCATAGGAGCCTTGGTAAATCTCAGAGCTGTTTCCCAAAAGCATCATAAGGATATGTTAATCATTAGAACCTTCATAAGAGCCTTGATAAATCTCAGAGCTGTTTCCCAAAAGCATCATAAGGATATGTTAATCATTAGAACCTTCATAAGAGCCTTGATAAATCTCAGAGCTGTTTCCCAAAAGCATCATAAGGATATGTTAATCATTAGAACCTTCATAGGAGCCTTGGTAAATCTCAGAGCTGTTTCCCAAAACCATCATAAGGATATGTTAATCATTAGAACCTTCATAGGAGCATTGTTAAATCTCAGAGCTGTTTCCCAAAACCATAATTAGTCAAGTTGCAGTTGAAAATGCTGCCTCAGACCACTCGTAGTTCAGCTAAGTGCTTTGTTAAATGCTTTTTTTGCCCTTCCACATCACCTTCTGCGCAGAAGATCTCCCCTAAACATAGAAACAAGACGTTTATCTGTCTCTCTGTGACTGACGATAACTTCGGCATGAAGTTGACTACAAATAAACAGTTATCAATGTCTTGGCAATTCAACAAGCGAAGTTCAGTAGGCTATACAGGCCTGTATTTCAATCATATTCAAATCTATTTAATCTTCAGTCAATTGACTTCTATTTGTAGACTTTACGGTCTGTAATTGTTGCCTCAATATATATTTCATGATGTTTAACTACATGTGCCAAATTTATCTGTGATTTAGTACATTATTATAGGGTAAGCATCAGCAAAAGCCGCCTCAATATTTTGCAGCCATGAGGTGGTAATAGCTCTCTGGGAGCTGATCCGTCATCAGTACTGTGGAATAATTCTAATGTTAAGGTAAGATTTGAATGGAAAAATCTGATCAAGGAGCAGCCCTGCCTTTCTTTCAATCAATATCTACACCTTCTCCAACAATGCACTTAGTGAACGTTCTCTCTGCGTGGTGTTTTGTTGAAACGCATGTGACATCTTCGGCCGTTATAAGAAAGTTGCATCACTTAAACACTAGTAAGCTTCAGTTCCATCGCTAACGGGAAACCGGGCTTTGGTCTTTACCTTTACACTTTGCTGGCTGCTCCTCCTGAGGTTTCAGAGTCTTTGACTCAGCTGCAGCAACCAAGGAGACATCTAACAAGAAATAGGAAAATTAAGGATGTTAATACCAACAGTGGGGGAGGGGGGTGCAGTTGTATAACACTTTCAATGTACAAAAGAACTGTAAACTAAGATGACCTTTGCTCTGGGTCTGTTTGACCTCAACACCAGCCAAGAAGATGGAGGAATCTGGAGGAGAGGGAGGTGGTATACAGTCAGTGTAAGTGAAAGTGTTGAAACTACCCTCACAGATCACACTTTATTCTCTGTCTGTCCCCTTTTTACCTTTGAGCTTTGCTGGTTGATTCTTGTCAGGGTCCTGAATCTTAACCTCCTCAGCAATAGAGATGGAGTAATCTGACATTTGAAAAAAATGGTGTGTCAAAATGTGGGTGAAAAGGTAAGTGTTAATGATTTCACGGGAGTTTCCTACAATTATAAAATATTAGTGATGATTTTCACATGCTGTCAAACAAGATCAGCACTCCTCACTGTAATTCCACTGATTGCCTTCTTACCTCCGCACGTTGCTGGTTGGTCTGTTTCCTCATCAATCTCAAAATCAGCTGTAATTTCCTCAATCTCACTGTCACTCTCTGACCAGTCATTATCCAGGTCCTTTTCACCTTTGACCTTTGCTGAGTCCTGAGTCTTTCCTCCGGCTGCAGCAAACACAGACAAATCTGACAAGAAAATAGAGAGAATGCACATTAATACACACAGACAATCAGAAATAAGAGAAGCGCCTTGAACATGATAATAAACTATCTCAGCATTCAACATTGTATCAATATGTTATAATCCAGGTCCCAGTTTCCCAAAAGCATCATAAGGATATGATAATCATTAGAACCTTCATAGGAGCCTTGGTAAATCTCAGAGCTGTTTCCCAAAAGCATCATAAGGATATGTTAATCATTAGAACCTTCATAGGAGCCTTGGTAAATCTCAGAGCTGTTTCCCAAAACCATCATAAGGATATGTTAATCATTAGAACCTTCATAGGAGCATTGTTAAATCTCAGAGCTGTTTCCCAAAAGCATAATTAGTCAAGTTGCAGTTGAAAATGCTGCCTCAGACCACTCGTAGTTCAGCTAAGTGCTTTGTTAAATGCTTTTTTTGCCCTTCCACATCACCTTCTGCGCAGAAGATCTCCCCTAAACATAGAAACAAGACGTTTATCTGTCTCTCTGTGACTGACGAAAACTTCGGCATGAAGTTGACTACAAATAAACAGTTATCAATGTCTTGGCAATTCAACAAGCGAAGTTCAGTAGGCTACACAGGCCTGTATTTCAATCATATTCAAATCTATTTAATCTTCAGTCAATTGACTTCTATTTGTAGACTTTACGGTCTGTAATTGTTGCCTCAATATATATTTCATGATGTTTAACTACATGTGCCAAATTTATCTGTGATTTAGTACATTATTATAGGGTAAGCATCAGAAAAAGCCGCCTCAATATTTTGCAGCCATGAGGTGGTAATAGCTCTCTGGGAGCTGATCCGTCATCAGTACTGTGGAATAATTCTAATGTTAAGGTAAGATTTGAATGGAAAACTCTGATCAAGGAGCAGCCCTGCCTTTCTTTCAATCAATATCTACACCTTCTCCAACAATGCACTTAGTGAACGTTCTCTCTGCGTGGTGTTTTGTTGAAACGCATGTGACATCTTCGGCCGTTATAAGAAAGTTGCATCACTTAAACACTAGTAAGCTTCAGTTCCATCGCTAACGGGAAACCGGGCTTTGGTCTTTACCTTTACACTTTGCTGGCTGCTCCTCCTGAGGTTTCAGAGTCTTTGACTCAGCTGCAGCAACCAAGGAGACATCTAACAAGAAATAGGAAAATTAAGGATGTTAATACCAACAGTGGGGGAGGGGGGTGCAGTTGTATAACACTTTCAATGTACAAAAGAACTGTAAACTAAGATGACCTTTGCTCTGGGTCTGTTTGACCTCAACACCAGCCAAGAAGATGGAGGAATCTGGAGGAGAGGGAGGTGGTATACAGTCAGTGTAAGTGAAAGTGTTGAAACTACCCTCACATATCACACTTTATTCTCTGTCTGTCCCCTTTTTACCTTTGAGCTTTGCTGGTTGATTCTTGTCAGGGTCCTGAATCTTAACCTCCTCAGCAATAGAGATGGAGTAATCTGACATTTGAAAAAAATGGTGTGTCAAAATGTGGGTGAAAAGGTAAGTGTTAATGATTTCACGGGAGTTTCCTACAATTATAAAATATTAGTGATGATTTTCACATGCTGTCAAACAAGATCAGCACTCCTCACTGTAATTCCACTGACTGCCTTCTTACCTCCGCACGTTGCTGGTTGGTCTGTTTCCTCATCAATCTCAAAATCAGCTGTAATTTCCTCAATCTCACTGTCACTCTCTGACCAGTCATTATCCAGGTCCTTTTCACCTTTGACCTTTGCTGAGTCCTGAGTCTTTCCTCCGGCTGCAGCAAACACAGACAAATCTGACAAGAAAATAGAGAGAATGCACATTAATACACACAGACAAACAGAAATAAGAGAAGCGCCTTGAACATGATAATAAACTATCTCAGCATTCAACATTGTATCAATATGTTATAATCCAGGTCCCAGTTTCCCAAAAGCATCATAAGGATATGATAATCATTAGAACCTTCATAGGAGCCTTGGTAAATCTCAGAGCTGTTTCCCAAAAGCATCATAAGGATATGTTAATCATTAGAACCTTCATAGGAGCCTTGGTAAATCTCAGAGCTGTTTCCCAAAACCATCATAAGGATATGTTAATCATTAGAACCTTCATAGGAGCATTGTTAAATCTCAGAGCTGTTTCCCAAAAGCATAATTAGTCAAGTTGCAGTTGAAAATGCTGCCTCAGACCACTCGTAGTTCAGCTAAGTGCTTTGTTAAATGCTTTTTTTGCCCTTCCACATCACCTTCTGCGCAGAAGATCTCCCCTAAACATAGAAACAAGACGTTTATCTGTCTCTCTGTGACTGACGATAACTTCGGCATGAAGTTGACTACAAATAAACAGTTATCAATGTCTTGGCAATTCAACAAGCGAAGTTCAGTAGGCTATACAGGCCTGTATTTCAATCATATTCAAATCTATTTAATCTTCAGTCAATTGACTTCTATTTGTAGACTTTACGGTCTGTAATTGTTGCCTCAATATATATTTCATGATGTTTAACTACATGTGCCAAATTTATCTGTGATTTAGTACATTATTATAGGGTAAGCATCAGCAAAAGCCGCCTCAATATTTTGCAGCCATGAGGTGGTAATAGCTCTCTGGGAGCTGATCCGTCATCAGTACTGTGGAATAATTCTAATGTTAAGGTAAGATTTGAATGGAAAAATCTGATCAAGGAGCAGCCCTGCCTTTCTTTCAATCAATATCTACACCTTCTCCAACAATGCACTTAGTGAACGTTCTCTCTGCGTGGTGTTTTGTTGAAACGCATGTGACATCTTCGGCCGTTATAAGAAAGTTGCATCACTTAAACACTAGTAAGCTTCAGTTCCATCGCTAACGGGAAACCGGGCTTTGGTCTTTACCTTTACACTTTGCTGGCTGCTCCTCCTGAGGTTTCAGAGTCTTTGACTCAGCTGCAGCAACCAAGGAGACATCTAACAAGAAATAGGAAAATTAAGGATGTTAATACCAACAGTGGGGGAGGGGGGTGCAGTTGTATAACACTTTCAATGTACAAAAGAACTGTAAACTAAGATGACCTTTGCTCTGGGTCTGTTTGACCTCAACACCAGCCAAGAAGATGGAGGAATCTGGAGGAGAGGGAGGTGGTATACAGTCAGTGTAAGTGAAAGTGTTGAAACTACCCTCACAGATCACACTTTATTCTCTGTCTGTCCCCTTTTTACCTTTGAGCTTTGCTGGTTGATTCTTGTCAGGGTCCTGAATCTTAACCTCCTCAGCAATAGAGATGGAGTAATCTGACATTTGAAAAAAATGGTGTGTCAAAATGTGGGTGAAAAGGTAAGTGTTAATGATTTCACGGGAGTTTCCTACAATTATAAAATATTAGTGATGATTTTCACATGCTGTCAAACAAGATCAGCACTCCTCACTGTAATTCCACTGATTGCCTTCTTACCTCCGCACGTTGCTGGTTGGTCTGTTTCCTCATCAATCTCAAAATCAGCTGTAATTTCCTCAATCTCACTGTCACTCTCTGACCAGTCATTATCCAGGTCCTTTTCACCTTTGACCTTTGCTGAGTCCTGAGTCTTTCCTCCGGCTGCAGCAAACACAGACAAATCTGACAAGAAAATAGAGAGAATGCACATTAATACACACAGACAATCAGAAATAAGAGAAGCGCCTTGAACATGATAATAAACTATCTCAGCATTCAACATTGTATCAATATGTTATAATCCAGGTCCCAGTTTCCCAAAAGCATCATAAGGATATGATAATCATTAGAACCTTCATAGGAGCCTTGGTAAATCTCAGAGCTGTTACCCAAAAGCATCATAAGGATATGTTAATCATTAGAACCTTCATAGGAGCCTTGGTAAATCTCAGAGCTGTTTCCCAAAACCATCATAAGGATATGTTAATCATTAGAACCTTCATAGGAGCATTGTTAAATCTCAGAGCTGTTTCCCAAAAGCATAATTAGTCAAGTTGCAGTTGAAAATGCTGCCTCAGACCACTCGTAGTTCAGCTAAGTGCTTTGTTAAATGCTTTTTTTGCCCTTCCACATCACCTTCTGCGCAGAAGATCTCCCCTAAACATAGAAACAAGACGTTTATCTGTCTCTCTGTGATTGACGAAAACTTCGGCATGAAGTTGACTACAAATAAACAGTTATCAATGTCTTGGCAATTCAACAAGCGAAGTTCAGTAGGCTACACAGGCCTGTATTTCAATCATATTCAAATCTATTTAATCTTCAGTCAATTGACTTCTATTTGTAGACTTTACGGTCTGTAATTGTTGCCTCAATATATATTTCATGATGTTTAACTACATGTGCCAAATTTATCTGTGATTTAGTACATTATTATAGGGTAAGCATCAGAAAAAGCCGCCTCAATATTTTGCAGCCATGAGGTGGTAATAGCTCTCTGGGAGCTGATCCGTCATCAGTACTGTGGAATAATTCTAATGTTAAGGTAAGATTTGAATGGAAAAATCTGATCAAGGAGCAGCCCTGCCTTTCTTTCAATCAATATCTACACCTTCTCCAACAATGCACTTAGTGAACGTTCTCTCTGCGTGGTGTTTTGTTGAAACGCATGTGACATCTTCGGCCGTTATAAGAAAGTTGCATCACTTAAACACTAGTAAGCTTCAGTTCCATCGCTAACGGGAAACCGGGCTTTGGTCTTTACCTTTACACTTTGCTGGCTGCTCCTCCTGAGGTTTCAGAGTCTTTGACTCAGCTGCAGCAACCAAGGAGACATCTAACAAGAAATAGGAAAATTAAGGATGTTAATACCAACAGTGGGGGAGGGGGGTGCAGTTGTATAACACTTTCAATGTACAAAAGAACTGTAAACTAAGATGACCTTTGCTCTGGGTCTGTTTGACCTCAACACCAGCCAAGAAGATGGAGGAATCTGGAGGAGAGGGAGGTGGTATACAGTCAGTGTAAGTGAAAGTGTTGAAACTACCCTCACATATCACACTTTATTCTCTGTCTGTCCCCTTTTTACCTTTGAGCTTTGCTGGTTGATTCTTGTCAGGGTCCTGAATCTTAACCTCCTCAGCAATAGAGATGGAGTAATCTGACATTTGAAAAAAATGGTGTGTCAAAATGTGGGTGAAAAGGTAAGTGTTAATGATTTCACGGGAGTTTCCTACAATTATAAAATATTAGTGATGATTTTCACATGCTGTCAAACAAGATCAGCACTCCTCACTGTAATTCCACTGATTGCCTTCTTACCTCCGCACGTTGCTGGTTGGTCTGTTTCCTCATCAATCTCAAAATCAGCTGTAATTTCCTCAATCTCACTGTCACTCTCTGACCAGTCATTATCCAGGTCCTTTTCACCTTTGACCTTTGCTGAGTCCTGAGTCTTTCCTCCGGCTGCAGCAAACACAGACAAATCTGACAAGAAAATAGAGAGAATGCACATTAATACACACAGACAATCAGAAATAAGAGAAGCGCCTTGAACATGATAATAAACTATCTCAGCATTCAACATTGTATCAATATGTTATAATCCAGGTCCCAGTTTCCCAAAAGCATCATAAGGATATGATAATCATTAGAACCTTCATAGGAGCCTTGGTAAATCTCAGAGCTGTTACCCAAAAGCATCATAAGGATATGTTAATCATTAGAACCTTCATAGGAGCCTTGGTAAATCTCAGAGCTGTTTCCCAAAACCATCATAAGGATATGTTAATCATTAGAACCTTCATAGCAGCATTGTTAAATCTCAGAGCTGTTTCCCAAAAGCATAATTAGTCAAGTTGCAGTTGAAAATGCTGCCTCAGACCACTCGTAGTTCAGCTAAGTGCTTTGTTAAATGCTTTTTTTGCCCTTCCACATCACCTTCTGCGCAGAAGATCTCCCCTAAACATAGAAACAAGACGTTTATCTGTCTCTCTGTGACTGACGAAAACTTCGGCATGAAGTTGACTACAAATAAACAGTTATCAATGTCTTGGCAATTCAACAAGCGAAGTTCAGTAGGCTACACAGGCCTGTATTTCAATCATATTCAAATCTATTTAATCTTCAGTCAATTGACTTCTATTTGTAGACTTTACGGTCTGTAATTGTTGCCTCAATATATATTTCATGATGTTTAACTACATGTGCCAAATTTATCTGTGATTTAGTACATTATTATAGGGTAAGCATCAGAAAAAGCCGCCTCAATATTTTGCAGCCATGAGGTGGTAATAGCTCTCTGGGAGCTGATCCGTCATCAGTACTGTGGAATAATTCTAATGTTAAGGTAAGATTTGAATGGAAAAATCTGATCAAGGAGCAGCCCTGCCTTTCTTTCAATCAATATCTACACCTTCTCCAACAATGCACTTAGTGAACGTTCTCTCTGCGTGGTGTTTTGTTGAAACGCATGTGACATCTTCGGCCGTTATAAGAAAGTTGCATCACTTAAACACTAGTAAGCTTCAGTTCCATCGCTAACGGGAAACCGGGCTTTGGTCTTTACCTTTACACTTTGCTGGCTGCTCCTCCTGAGGTTTCAGAGTCTTTGACTCAGCTGCAGCAACCAAGGAGACATCTAACAAGAAATAGGAAAATTAAGGATGTTAATACCAACAGTGGGGGAGGGGGGTGCAGTTGTATAACACTTTCAATGTACAAAAGAACTGTAAACTAAGATGACCTTTGCTCTGGGTCTGTTTGACCTCAACACCAGCCAAGAAGATGGAGGAATCTGGAGGAGAGGGAGGTGGTATACAGTCAGTGTAAGTGAAAGTGTTGAAACTACCCTCACATATCACACTTTATTCTCTGTCTGTCCCCTTTTTACCTTTGAGCTTTGCTGGTTGATTCTTGTCAGGGTCCTGAATCTTAACCTCCTCAGCAATAGAGATGGAGTAATCTGACATTTGAAAAAAATGGTGTGTGAAAATGTGGGTGAAAAGGTAAGTGTTAATGATTTCACGGGAGTTTCCTACAATTATAAAATATTAGTGATGATTTTCACATGCTGTCAAACAAGATCAGCACTCCTCACTGTAATTCCACTGACTGCCTTCTTACCTCCGCACGTTGCTGGTTGGTCTGTTTCCTCATCAATCTCAAAATCAGCTGTAATTTCCTCAATCTCACTGTCACTCTCTGACCAGTCATTATCCAGGTCCTTTTCACCTTTGACCTTTGCTGCCTGGTCTGTCTGAGTGTTGTTAGTCTTTCCTTCAACTGCTAGTTGATCCTCGTCTGGGCCCTGAGTCTTAACCATTGCCGCTGCGAAAATTGAAAAATCTGAAAGAGATGACAAAGGTAAGTGTCATTGACATCAGTGGAGTTCTCTACATTTAATGACAGATCAGTGATCATTTACATATGTTGCCAAACAACTTTTTTTTTTTTACCTTTGCATGTTTCCGATTGGTCTTCCTGAGGATGCTGAGTCTCTCGCTCTGCTCCAGCAAGTATCCTGTCCTCCTTCTTCTCCTCCTGACTCTCTAACTGTCCTGTGTCCTTTTGGTCATCCTTTTCTTTCTCTTGGTTGGATTTGACCCTCTCACTGTCATTGCTATCTGACCCCTTTCCAGGAGCCAAAGTGAGCTCGTCAGATTCTGTCGCACCATTGGTTTTGTATGTCTCTGTGTCTTGGCTTTGATGAACCTCTTTTCTCTCACCCTCCTCTCTCTTTGTGTTGCTTTGGGTTGTTTTCTCTTTCTCAACGTTGTTGTCCGTATTGTCTTTGTCAACCATGCCTTTCTTCATGTTTGGTTTCCCACTCTTATCATCATCACATTCACTTCTTATCACATTTCTTACTGTTCTCTCATCACTCTCAATATCTGTCTTATCTTCAACCTCCTCCTCCTCATCCGTTTCCTTTATTTCTTCACTAATGTCCTCAGTGTCACTGTCGATTATTTCCTCAATCTCGCTGTAGTCACTCTCTGACCAGTCTATATCACCTGCCAGGTCATTTTGAACTTTGACTTTTCCTGGGTGATCATTTTGACAGCAATTTGTAGCTACCTTCTCCTCAACAAGCATATTTTTATGTCCATCCTTTTGTTTCATCTCAGTGAAACCATCATCATCATCACTACTGTTAAATTCGTCCTCGCTCAGGAGTGCTTCCATCGTTTCATTCTTCCCTTTGTCTGTCTTCTTCTGGTGTGCTTTGACACTTTTACTGTCATCACAATCTGAACATTCTGAATCACTTCTGTGTTTCAGACATTCATGACTTCCAAAGTGAAATTCCCACACATCCAAGGCTGTCTTGTTTAGCTCTTTCATCCTCACTGTGTCTTCCACCCTCTTTCTTTCCTCCTTCTCCTCCTCCATCGTGGTCTTCTCTGCATGCTGTCTTTCCATCTTTTTCATCCTCTCCTCCAACTCTCTCATTTTTCCAAACATTTCATTCTTCATGTCTTCCAGTTTCCTCATTTTCATTTCCTCCTCGTGCTTCCTTTTCTCTTCTCTAATCTGACTCTCAAGTTCTCTCTTCCTGTCCTCCTCCCTCTCCTCCAGCTCTCTCATTTGTTTCTCCATATGTGTCAAATTTTCTTCTGCAATCTGTCTCTGCCTCTTTTCTTTCATTAGGTCCTCTTCCAGTTTCCTCATTTTCATTTCCTCTTCTCTTTTTCTCATATCTTCTCTAATCTGATTCTCAAGTTCTCTCTTCCTCTCCTCCTCCAACTCTCTAATTTTTCCAAACATTTCATTCTTCATGTCTTCCAGTTTCCTCATTTCTATTTCCTCCTCGTGCTTCCTTTTCTCTTCTCTAATCTGACTCTCATGTTCTCTCTTCCTGTCCTCCTCCCTCTCCTCCAGCTCTCTCATTTGTTTCTCCATATGTGTCAAATTTTCTTCTGCAATCTGTCTATGCCTCTTTTCTCTCATTAGGTCCTCTTTCAGTTTCCTCATTTTTATTTCCTCCTCATGCTTCCTTTTCTCTTCTCTAATCTGACTCTCACGTTCTCTCTTCCTCTCCTCCTCCCTCTCCTCCAGCTCTCTCATTTGTTTCTCCATATGTGTCCTATTTTCTTCTGCAATCTGTCTATGCCTCTTTTCTCTCATTAGATCCTCTTTCAGTTTCCTCATTTTTATTTCCTCCTCGTGCTTCCTTTTCTCTTCTCTAATCTGACTCTCAAGTTCTCTCTTCCTCTCCCCCTCCCTCTCCATCATTTGTTTCTCCATGTGTGTCAAATGTTCTTCTGCAATCTGTCTCTGTCTCTTTTCTTTCAGGAGCTCTCCCCTGTCTCCTTCCCTTGCTTCCTTCACACACTTTTCTCCCATATTATTTTCATCTTCCTTTCTCTCTTCCAGGTTTCTTCTCTTTCCATCACTCAGTGTCTCCGTTAGACTGGCTTGCTTTTTCAGCATCTGTTGTTCTTCTCCCATCTTTCTCTTTCCTTCTTCCACCTTTCTATTTGCCTTCCTTTCTGCTTTCATCCATGACTCTTCCTTTCGGATGTCTTCTTCCTTCCTGTAAAACTCTTTCCATTCCTCCACTCTCTTATTTTCAAATATCTCCCACTCATCTCTCTCCTCCTGTCTCTTCTTCTGGAGCTCCATCTGTTTCTCTACCTTCTGCCTCTCAGATTTCTCCCTGAACCTCCTCATTTCCTCCTCCATCTCTCTCTCCCTTTCCCTCATTCTAATATCCATTAACAGCAACTCTTCATCCTTCATTTGATTTATTTTTGCAAGCTCCTTCTTCTCCTCCCTCTTCATCCTCTCAAGTCCGTCCCTCTCCACCTCCTTCAACACCTTCTCTCTATTCATCTCCAGATGCTGGTAATCCTGCTGTTGTCTCTCTTCTGCATACATCTCCATCTTCTGTCTCTCTATCCGTCTCGTCTCCTCCATACAGGCCCATTGCTTTAGCAGGCCTACCTCTTTCCTTAGCAGGCCCACCTCAACATGCCAGTCGCTCTGACCAATACTGTGCACTTCCATAACGAATGAGCTCTAAAAGTGAGTTCGTAAATATTTAGCATCCTATAGGATGCTGCTAAAGGAAAACAAATCCTTTAACAACCTAAAGACGGCATCGGCATCAAGCAAGTCTCTTTTAACAGTTCATTATAGCCATTCAAACTACTATTAAAGCATTTAATCTATGCGGTGTCTTTCATCAATGCCTACATTTCTAGTGCCTCTAATAGTGCCTCTAATACATTATCTTGCATCTCACCATAAGACAGCCCTGTATCCAAATGTATAAAGCTGTGACCAACCAATTATGCAAACTTCTCTTTATACGATAGATTTTGTGTAAATCTTTTCTAAATGTTTATAGTATACTACACTATGATGTTAAATGTGTTTTAAGACATTACTAATCAATTGAAACTCCTCAGTAATCAAGCATAGGTTCCGCAATCCAGATTATACAGTTATCAATTTAGATAAATTAATGCAAACCAATCTTTAACCAAGAAAATATTAATTTAAACATAATCATATTTGCCTAAAACCGTCCTCTCCATTATAGTAGATTCACCATAACTTTTGGAAAAATGTATAAACACGACTTACCAATATGATGACCTTCTCCAACTAATCTTCTCTCGGAATGTTCTCCCACCTAAGATTCTAGCCTAATAGCAAGAGGATTCTATCTTCTTATGACCGCATGATCCATTATGACATCACTCTAAGAATGCAATTACTCATCCTCAATGCTTCACTGTGTGCAACTACAGACTACAAGTTCATAGTTTTATTTATTTCACCTTTATTTAACCAGGTAGGCCAGTTGAGAACAAGTTATCATTTACAACTGCAACCTGGCCAAGATAAAGCATAGCAGTGCGACAAAAACAACAACACAGAGTTACACATCAACAAACGTACAAATCAGATATTTTTACATTCGATATTTTACAGGTCAAAATACCATTTCGTGAAACAAAGATCAGAATTGGGCTGCCTGTGTAAACTGAGCCATAGTACGACATCCCTTGTCACCTGAGATTCAGACGAGGAGCAAACATAGAGACAGGGGTCTCCTCTTTGTGTCTGTGGCATTATAGCGTCTAACAGCATTGGCAGTGCCATTGAGGCTATCTCCATTTTGAAGTAGTAATTTTTGGCTGATCCGTCAAGATGAGCGTTGGACATGACTACAACAAGTTCACCAGGAAAGATCAGCCAATGAAGTGGAAGTCCCACCCAGTTGACTACATTGAAATGGTGGAAGCTCTCAATGGCACTACCCATGCTAATATGAACTTTTAGCCTCGATCATTCTCCTATGGGAGCAAAGCATAGAGAGAGAGAGAGAGAGAGAGAGAGAGAGAGAGAGAATGGGAGGTAGGGACAATAAGTGTATTTTAGGAGGTGAAGCCACATCTTGAATTTCCACACTGTCTGACCTAGACACATTTTAATGAAGGCTAGAATAAAGGATGAGTCTGGTGTGGTTCTCTCACTATGAGATGAAATGATGAGTCTGGTGTGGTTCTCTCACTATGAGATGAAAGGATGAGTCTGGTGTGGTTCTCTCACTATGAGATGAAAGGATGAGTCTGGTGTGGTTCTCTCACTGTGAGATGAAAGGATGAGTCTGGTGTGTTTCTCTCACTATGAGAATAAAGGATGAGTCTGGTGTGTTTCTCTCACTATGAGATGAAAGGATGAGTCTGATGTGGTTCTCTCACTATGAGATGAAAGGATGAGTCTGATGTGGTTCTCTCACTATGAGATGAAAGGATGAGTCTGGTGTGGTTCTCTCACTATGAGATGAAAGGATGAGTCTGATGTGGTTCTCTCACTATGAGATGAAAGGATGAGTCTGATGTGGTTCTCTCATTTTGAGATACAGTGCCTTGCGAAAGTATTCGGCCCCCTTGAACTTTGCGACCTTTTGCCACATTTCAGGCTTCAAACATAAAGATATAAAACTTTATTTTTTTGTGAAGAATCAACAACAAGTAGGACACAATCATGAAGTGGACCGACATTTATTGGATATTTCAAACTTTTTTAACAAATCAAAAACTGAAAAATTGGGCGTGCAAAATTATTCAGCCCCCTTAAGTTAATACTTTGTAGCGCCACCTTTTGCTGCGATTACAGCTGTAAGTCGCTTGGGGTATGTCTCTATCAGTTTTGCACATCCAGAGACTGACATTTTTTCCCATTCCTCCTTGCAAAACAGCTTCGAGCTCAGTGAGGTTGGATGGAGAGCATTTGTGAACAGCAGTTTTCAGTTCTTTCCACAGATTCTCGATTGGATTCAGGTCTGGACTTTGACTTGGCCATTCTAACACCTGGATATGTTTATTTTTGAACCATTCCATTGTAGATTTTGCTTTATGTTTTGGATCATTGTCTTGTTGGAAGACAAATCTCCGTTCCAGTCTCAGGTCTTTTGCAGACTCCATCAGGTTTTCTTCCAGAATGGTCCTGTATTTGGCTCCATCCATCTTCCCATCAATTTTAACCATCTTCCCTGTCCCTGCTGAAGAAAAGCAGGCCCAAACCATGATGCTGCCACCACCATGTTTGACAGTGGGGATGGTGTGTTCAAGGTGATAAGCTGTGTTGCTTTTACGCCAAACATAACATTTTGCATTGTTGCCAAAAAGTTCAATTTTGGTTTCATCTGACCAGAGCACCTTCTTCCACATGTTTGGTGTGTCTCCCAGGTGGCTTGTGGCAAACTTTAAACGACACTTTTTATGGATATCTTTAAGAAATGGCTTTCTTCTTGCCACTCTTCCATAAAGGCCAGATTTGTGCAATATACGACTGATTGTTGTCCTATGGACAGAGTCTCCCACCTCAGCTGTAGATCTCTGCAGTTCATCCAGAGTGATCATGGTCCTCTTGGCTGCATCTCTGATCAGTCTTCTCCTTGTATGAGCTGAAAGTTTAGAGGGACGGCCAGGTCTTGGTAGATTTGCAGTGGTCTGATACTCCTTCCATTTCAATATTATCGCTTGCACAGTGCTCCTTGGGATGTTTAAAGCTTGGGAAATCTTTTTGTATCCAAATCTGGCTTTAAACTTCTTCACAACAGTATCTCGGACCTGCCTGGTGTGTTCCTTGTTCTTCATGATGCTCTCTGCGCTTTTAACGGACCTCTGAGACTATCACAGTGCAGGTGCATTTATACGGAGACTTGATTACACACAGGTGGATTGTATTTATCATCATTAGTCATTTAGGTCAACATTGGATCATTCAGAGATCCTCACTGAACTTCTGGAGAGAGTTTGCTGCACTGAAAGTAAAGGGGCTGAATAATTTTGCACGCCCAATTTTTCCGTTTTTGATTTGTTAAAAAAGTTTGAAATATCCAATAAATGTCGTTCCACTTCATGATTGTATCCCACTTGTTGTTGATTCTTCACAAAAAAATACAGTTTTATATCTTTATGTTTGAAGCCTGAAATGTGGCAAAAGGTCGCAAAGTTCAAGGGGGCCATCATACACTGTATGTTAGTGTATGATGGTTTGCTAGAGTGTAGACTACCTGTGTTGCTGCTGCCCTGACACACACGTGCAACTCCCGACTGAAGAAGGGGTGGACATGGGTCGGAGGGTCGGAGATGCAAACACTCCTCTCTATGTCTTTCTGCCTCTCTCTGCTGCGTGAAGTCCAACCAGACCGAGAATTGATGATGATGTAAATCAAGTGTTATCAAGTGTTAATCAAATGGTATGCTGCTGGGGCAGTACTGTTGATATTTAAACTAAGGTGCTCAGGCACAGGTAGACCCCTATCTGTACCACAAGGTTTCTTTTCCAGTTTTTAGGACTACAAACTGGCGAGCTCTGTGGCCACAACCATCTGTGACAATCCTAAAGAGAGAAAGAATGCTTTGAGTACTAAACTGTGGGTACATTAGAGACCATTTTCTCTGGCACGCTCAATTCTGTTAGCATATCTTTCAAGTCTAATGTGACAAAAAAAACATTGGAGAATCTAAGGCTGGTGAATGTTTTTTTGAAAGACTTTGCAAACCCTAGAGGTTAGGAATCTGGGACAGTATCCATACTGTTTCTCTCTAGCAAAACACAGAACACAGAATTGGTCTTGACCTGACCCTTAAAAACAATGTGCACACACAAACCATTGATGATAAAATGATTTTATTATTTTATAATGCTTGAAGAATTTAAAAATGTATATAGAAAACAAGGGAATGAATGAAAATGAATTTCAGAAAATATTTTTCAAATTGCAGAGGTCACTTCTTAGCAAGGAAAACGTCAGGAACTGAAAAAAGACCCAACAAAAAGTATCACTGTTAGAATCATGTAATACTGTGTCAAACAAACTTCACTTATCAGTTGTAACATTCTCCTCTCTTACCTATGCATTCTGACTTCATTTTTTTGCGCACAAGGGGTTTCAAGACTTTAGCCAAACGATTTTTCCCAGCTGCAAATATAGAGACATCTGAGAGAGAGAGAGAGAGAGAGAGAGAGAGAGAGAGAGAGAGAGAGAGAGAGAGAGAGAGAGAGAGAGAGAGAGAGAGAGAGAGAGAGAGAGAGGAGAGAGAGAAGAGAGAGAGAGAGAGAGAGAGAGAGAGAGAGACAGAGACAGAGACAGAGACAGAGACAGAGACAGAGACAGAGACAGAGACAGAGACAGAGACAGAGACAGAGACAGAGAAAGAGAAAGAGACAGAGACAGAGACAGAGACAGAGACAGAGACAGAGACAGAGACAGAGACAGAGACAGAGACAGAGACAGAGACAGAGACAGAGACAGAGACAGAGACAGAGACAGAGACAGAGACAGAGACAGAGAGATTAGCATTGATTATGTACACACTAGGTGAGCATAGCCTTGCTATTGAGAAAGACTGCCATAGGCAGACCTGGCTCTCAAGAGAAGACAAGCTATGTGCACACTGCCCACAAAATGAGGTGGAAACTGAGCTGCACTTCCTAACCTCCTGACAAATGTATGACCATATTAGAGACACATATTTCCCTCATATTACACAGACCCACAAAGAATTCAAAAACAAATCAAATTTTGATAAACTCCCATATCTATTTTGGTGAAATACCACAGCGTTCCATCAAAGCAGCAATATATGTGACCTGTTGCCACAAGAAAAGGGCAACCAGTGAAAAACAAACACCATTGTAAATACAACCCATATTTATGTTTATTTATTTTCCCTTTTGTACTTATAACACTGTACATAGCCATAATATGACATTTTAAATGTCTCTATTCCTTTGAAACTTTTGTGAACGTAATATTTACTGTTAATTTGTGATTGTTTATTTCACTTGTGTTTATTATCTACTTCACTTGCTTATGTTTCCCATGCCAATAAATCCATTTGAATTGAATTGAGAGAGAAACGGGGGATAAGGGGGAAGAGACTCTGGGGCTGTTGAAGATTATTAAAAATGGCTGCTCTTATACATTCTTATTGATGAGCCGATGAATCAAACTGCTCTTGTTATTACCTTTGCGGGGGTTGGTTGTTTTAGTCTTCTGGGCTGGAGGGGGCTCTGCAACCCCCTGTTGGCCCACAGAGAAGATGGAGTAATCTGAGAGAGAGAGAGAGAGAGAGAGAGAGAGAGAGAGAGAGAGAGAGAGACAGAGACAGAGACAGAGAGAGAGACAGAGATAGAGGAAAACAGAGTGAATGTGTGTGCGTACGCGTTTAAGAGAGAGAAAGAGATAGAGACAGAGTGACAGATATATAGATAGAAAGAAAATGATCCAAAACAAACATCAGCCATGTTTCCTGAAATAGACATCAAACAGTTCTATTCCAATTGAGAACTAGAGCCTATAGTGTGCTTGTGTGCTCTCTCTCTCTCTCTCTCTCTCTCTCTCTCTCTCTCTCTCTCTGCCTGCCTGTCTGTCTGTCTGTCTGTCTGTCTCTATATCTCTCATCCTTTTTACCGACACCTCACTGTGCCATCAAATACTTTGTGAAAAGTCTGTCCCTCTCTGTCCCCCTTCATGTTTTACCTTTGTATTTTACTGGCTGTTGATCATACGGGTCCTTGCTCTTTAGCCCTGATGCAGTGAAAATAGAGTAATCTAAGGACAGAAAGGAATATACATGAATGGAGATTTGATAGGACAACAACACACAGCAATAAAATTATAGTTAAGTTCAATAAACTGTTTCAATGCACTAGAGGAGTACTGTGTTAATAAACTGCAGTCACACATAACTCAGTACCTTAGTGAGATACACTGCTGTTACTTAAATGTAATAGTTTTATTAGCCTCCCCATGAGGATTAAGATGGCGTCGTCTCAGTACAATGTGATGCTAAACCACCCTGAAGGAGGCTGCAAAGCCGAAACATCTGTGTACGCCATCCCTGATGCAGTTCAAATGTATTTATTTGTACTTATTTTAATTTACGGGTTTTACTCACCAACCTAACTTTTGGGAGAGAACAATGGTGCTCTTCGCTATTAAACCACAGAGAATGAAATGTTTTCTGTTCGAGTCCCCTGTCACTTTGCCTGGTCCTACCTATACACTGTGGTTGTCTGGTCTGTTTGCTTGTCCCTTCCTGATTCTCTACACTGTCCAGGTGATCCTGAAGGGCCTTCTCATTCCTCAGCCTGCACTGCTCTTCTTTAGACTCTTTGGCCATGTCTTTATCTCTCCTATCCTTCTGACCAGGCCCCCGTCTCCCCTCTTCCACCATCCTCTCATATTTTTCCATAATGAGCTCTGCATCTGTCTTTGGCTCTGTCACTTTGTCATTCCCATTTTTCTTTTGGACAATCTCACTTTTATTACTCACTTTGGCCTGCTGAGCCGGGGGGACCTTGGCCATGCCTGAGAGAGAGAGACAGAGACACAGAGAGACAGAGAGACAGACAGACAGACAGAGACACAGAGAGACAGAGAGACAGAGAGACAGAGAGACAGAGAGACAGACAGACAGACAGACAGACAGACAGACAGACAGACAGACAGACAGACAGACAGAGAGAGAGACAGACAGACAGACAGACAGACAGACAGACAGACAGACAGACAGACAGACAGACAGACAGACAGACAGACAGACAGACAGACAGACAGACAGACAGACAGACAGACAGACAGACAGACAGACAGACAGACAGACAGACAGACAGACAGACAGACAGACAGACAGACAGAGACAGAGATAGATAGAGGAAAACAGAGTGAACGTGTGTGCATGCGTGTGCGTGTACGTGTGCGAACGCGTTTAAGAGAGAGAAAGAGATAGAGACAGAGTGACAGATATATAGATAGAAAGAAAATGATCCAAAACAAACATCAGCCATGTTTCCTAAAATAGACATCAAACAGTTCTATTCCAATTGAGAACTAGAGCCTATAGTGTGTCTGTCTGTCTGTCTCTATATCTCTCATCCTTTTTACCGACACCTCACTGTGCCATCAAATACTTTGTGAAAAGTCTGTCCCTCTCTGTCCCCCTTCATGTTTTACCTTTGTATTTTACTGGCTGTTGATCATACGGGTCCTTGCTCTTTAGCCCTGATGCAGTGAAAATAGAGTAATCTAAGGACAGAAAGGAATATACATGAATGGAGATTTGATAGGACAACAACACACAGCAATAAAATTATAGTTAAGTTCAATAAACTGTTTCAATGCACTAGAGGAGTACTGTGTTAATAAACTGCAGTCACACATAACTCAGTACCTTAGTGAGATACACTGCTGTTACTTAAATGTAATAGTTTTATTAGCCTCCCCATGAGGATTACGATGGCGTCGTCTCAGTACAATGTGATGCTAAACCACCCTGAAGGAGGCTGCAAAGCCGAAACATCTGTGTACGCCATCCCTGATGCAGTTCAAATGTATTTATTTGTACTTATTTTAATTTACGGGTTTTACTCACCAACCTAACTTTTGGGAGAGAACAATGGTGCTCTTCGCTATTAAACCACAGAGAATGAAATGTTTTCTGTTCGAGTCCCCTGTCACTTTGCCTGGTCCTACCTATACACTGTGGTTGTCTGGTCTGTTTGCTTGTCCCTTCCTGATTCTCTACACTGTCCAGGTGATCCTGAAGGGCCTTCTCATTCCTCAGCCTGCACTGCTCTTCTTTAGACTCTTTGGCCATGTCTTTATCTCTCCTATCCTTCTGACCAGGCCCCCGTCTCCCCTCTTCCACCATCCTCTCATATTTTTCCATAATGAGCTCTGCATCTGTCTTTGGCTCTGTCACTTTGTCATTCCCATTTTTCTTTTGGACAATCTCACTTTTATTACTCACTTTGGCCTGCTGAGCCGGGGGGACCTTGGCCATGCCTGAGAGAGAGAGACAGAGACACAGAGAGACAGAGAGACAGACAGACAGACAGAGACACAGAGAGACAGAGAGACAGAGAGACAGAGAGACAGAGAGACAGAGAGACAGAGAGACAGACAGACAGACAGACAGACAGACAGACAGACAGACAGACAGACAGACAGACAGACAGACAGAGACACAGACAGACAGAGACACAGACAGACAGACAGACAGACAGACAGACAGACAGACAGACAGACAGACAGACAGACAGACAGACAGACAGACAGACAGACAGACAGACAGACAGACAGACAGACAGACAGACAGACAGACAGACAGAGAGACAGAGAGACAGAGAGACAGAGAGACAGACAGACAGACAGACAGACAGACAGACAGACAGACAGACAGACAGACAGACAGACAGACAGACAGAGAGAGACAGAGATAGATAGAGGAAAACAGAGTGAACGTGTGTGCATGCGTGTGCGTGTACGTGTGCGAACGCGTTTAAGAGAGAGAAAGAGATAGAGACAGAGTGACAGATATATAGATAGAAAGAAAATGATCCAAAACAAACATCAGCCATGTTTCCTAAAATAGACATCAAACAGTTCTATTCCAATTGAGAACTAGAGCCTATAGTGTGTCTGTCGGTCTGTCTCTATATCTCTCATCCTTTTTACCGACACCTCACTGTGCCATCAAATACTTTGTGAAAAGTCTGTCCCTCTCTGTCCCCCTTCATGTTTTACCTTTGTATTTTACTGGCTGTTGATCATACGGGTCCTTGCTCTTTAGCCCTGATGCAGTGAAAATAGAGTAATCTAAGGACAGAAAGGAATATACATGAATGGAAATTTGATAGGACAACAACACACAGCAATAAAATTATAGTTAGGTTCTATAAACTGTTTCAATGCACTAGAGGAGTACTGTGTTAATAAACTGCAGTCACACATAACTCAGTACCTTAGTGAGATACACTGCTGTTACTTAAATGTAATAGTTTTATTAGCCTCCCCATGAGGATTAAGATGGCGTCGTCTCAGTACAATGTGATGCTAAACCACCCTGAAGGAGGCTGCAAAGCCGAAACATCTGTGTACGCCATCCCTGATGCAGTTCAAATGTATTTATTTGTACTTATTTTAATTTACGGGTTTTACTCACCAACCTAACTTTTGGGAGAGAACAATGGTGCTCTTCGCTATTAAACCACAGAGAATGAAATGTTTTCTGTTCGAGTCCCCTGTCACTTTGCCTGGTCCTACCTATACACTGTGGTTGTCTGGTCTGTTTGCTTGTCCCTTCCTGATTCTCTACACTGTCCAGGTGATCCTGAAGGGCCTTCTCATTCCTCAGCCTGCGCTGCTCTTCTTTAGACTCTTTGGCCATGTCTTTATCTCTCCTATCCTTCTGACCAGGCCCCCGTCTCCCCTCTTCCACCATCCTCTCATATTTTTCCATAATGAGCTCTGCATCTGTCTTTGGCTCTGTCACTTTGTCATTCCCATCTTTCTTTTGGACAATCTCACTTTTATAACTCACTTTGGCCTGCTGAACCGGGGGTACCTTGGCCATGCCTGTGAGACAGAGAGACAGAGAGACAGACAGACAGGCAGACAGACAGAGAGAGAGGAGAGAGAGAGAGAGAGAGAGAGAGAGAGAGAGGGGATTGGAAATAAACATAATCTCTGTTATTTAGAGCCTAGTGTGTCTCAGTTGGTATTTCATAGTGCTTGCAACACCAGGGTTGTGTTTTCGATTCCCACGGGGGGCCAGTATAGTCGCTCTGAATAAGATCATCTGCTCTATGACTAAAATGTAAATGTTAAATGTAAAAAGACAGTTCTACTGGTTATAGCATGGTCCTCCAACCCTCCTGACCTTTACACTTAGCTGGCTGTTCCTGACGAGACCTCTGAAGGACCTCTATCTCTGTCTTCTCTTGGTTCATTCCCCCACTTGTCAGGTCATTTTCAGATTTGACCTTTACTGGCTGATATGTCTGAGGGTTCTGAGTCTTTCCCTCGGCTGCAGCCCTCTGCTCTTGGTTTATCTTTCCAATCTTTTCTCTTGAGACCTCTCCATCAATCCTATCTGTATTCGGTAATGGTGTAACTGTGTCATCTTTGTTTTGTCTTTTCTTCTCATTGTCCTCTTTCCACTTTTGCCATACTTCTTCAGTTATGAATTCATCGTAACTATCATAGTCACTCTCTGACCAGTCTGTGTCGATGTCCAGGTCCTGTTCACCTTTGACCTTTGTTGCCTGGTCTGTCTGAGTGTTCTGAGTCTTTCCTCCAGCTGCAGCAAACACAGACAAGAGAAAAGAGGAACAGATATAGACAGATATATAACAGATACAATACAGAGACAGCTTTCAAGCTAGCTCAGCACTCATCATTGCATCAACATGGTAATTCTAGACCTTTTCACCTTTGCACATTGCTGGCTGGTCCTCCTGAGGTTTCAGAGTCTTTGACTCAGTTGCAGTAACTATGGAGACATCTGACAAGATAAAGTAAAATGACTGGAGTTAATATCAAAAGGAGTGTGTTTGATAATAATACCATAAACACTAAAAGATGTACAGTGTTGACGATGCTTTCATACTGAACATGCTTTCAAATGAACTAAACTCAATGTAGTTTACTAAACAAGTTGTAGGACAGTTTGAATATCAATGGTCCAACAGATCAATGTATTCATGTAGTAGGCTGCAATCCAAATATGAATGTGTGACTACCATAGACTTAATGGTTTCAGTGTACAAAATAACTGTAAACTAAGATGACATGAAAATAAAATATATATTATCCACTGGACACAGATGTCAGTTTAAAGTCTAGTTTTAATTTACATTTGATTCAGTTGACAACTAATGTGAAATCAACTAAATGTAAACCATGTAATTGGATTTAGATGAAAAGCTGTGTGGAAAAAAACATCCTGAAATTCCTTTACATTGATGACGTTTTGCAAATCCAAGTCGTTTTCCATATTGATTCAATGTCATGTCATAAAATAGATAATTATTTTGTAGAAAGAAGGCTGATTCAACCAGTTTTTGCCCAGTGGGTAGTGGGTCTTATGTGACACAGCAATTCATAATGCTGCACCCATCCTCTTTCTTACCTTTGCACTGCTGGGTCTGCTGAGTCTGAGCACCAGCTGAAAAGATGGATAAATCTGTCGGGGGAGAGAGGTGGGCAAGAGGAACGATTGATAAACATACTGAGGGAATTCATGCTCACTTCACAATCTGAACTTCTCCTTATCATCTAGTGTGGTCTCTCTCTCTCTCTCTCTCTCTCTCTCTCTCTCTCTCTCTCTCTCTCTCTCTCACCTTTGCATTTTGCTGGCTGGACCTTTTTCTTCTCTTGGTTTATGATGTCTCTCTCAGCTGTATTTCCATCATGTTGGACTTGTGTACACGCTTTCTTTTCCTCAATGTCCACGCTCCATTTTGTCCATTCGTCTTTATCTATGAACTCTTTGTCACTATCCATTGTTCCCTCACTGTCATAGTCACTCTCTGACCAGTCAATGTCCAGGTCCTGTTCACCTTTGACCTTTGTGGCCTGGTCTGTCTGAGTGTTCTGAGTCTGTCCTCCAGCTGCAGCAAACACAGACAAGAGAAGGGAGAGAAAGTACATTACTAGACAGACATAACACCTTGAACATGCTGTCAAACTAGCTCAGCACTCCTCATTGTAATTCCGCTGACTGCCTTTTTACCTCCGCACGTTGCTGGTTGGTCTGTTTCCTCATCAATCTCAAAATCAGCTGTAATTTCCTCAATCTCACTGTCACTCTCTGACCAGTCATTATCCAGGTCCTTTTCACCTTTGACCTTTGCTGAGTCCTGAGTCTTTCCTCCGGCTGCAGCAAACACAGACAAATCTGACAAGAAAATAGAGAGAATGCACATTAATACACACAGACAAACAGAAATAAGAGAAGCGCATTGAACATGATAATAAACTATCTCAGCATTCAACATTGTATCAATATGTTATAATCCAGGTCCCAGTTTCCCAAAAGCATCATAAGGATATGTTAATCATTAGAACCTTCATAGGAGCCTTGGTAAATCTCAGAGCTGTTTCCCAAAACCATCATAAGGATATGTTAATCATTAGAACCTTCATAGGAGCCTTGGTAAATCTCAGAGCTGTTTCCCAAAACCATCATAAGGATATGTTAATCATTAGAACCTTCATAGGAGCATTGTTAAATCTCAGAGCTGTTTCCCAAAAGCATAATTAGTCAAGTTGCAGTTGAAAATGCTGCCTCAGACCACTCGTAGTTCAGCTAAGTGCTTTGTTAAATGCTTTTTTTGCCCTTCCACATCACCTTCTGCGCAGAAGATCTCCCCTAAACATAGAAACAAGACGTTTATCTGTCTCTCTAAGACTGACGATAACTTCGGCATGAAGTTGACTACAAATAAACAGTTATCAATGTCTTGGCAATTCAACAAGCGAAGTTCAGTAGGCTACACAGGCCTGTATTTCAATCATATTCAAATCTATTTAATCTTCAGTCAATTGACTTCTATTTGTAGACTTTACGGTCTGTAATTTTTGCCTCAATATATATTTCATGATGTTTAAGTACATGTGCCAAATTTATCTGTGATTTAGTGCATTATTATAGGGTAAGCATCAGAAAAAGCCGCCTCAATATTTTGCAGCCATGAGTTGGTAATAGCTTTCTGGGAGCTGATCCGTCATCAGTACTGTGGAATAATTCTAATGTTAAGGTAAGATTTGAATGGAGAAATCTGATCAAGGAGCAGCCCTGCCTTTCTTTCAATCAATATCTACACCTTCTCCAACAATGCACTTAGTGAACGTTCTCTCTGCGTGGTGTTTTGTTGAAACTCATGTGACATCTTCGGCCGTTATAAGAAAGTTGCATCACTTAAACACTAGTAAGCTTCAGTTCCATCGCTAACGGGAAACCGGGCTTTGGTCTTTACCTTTACACTTTGCTGGCTGCTCCTCCTGAGGTTTCAGAGTCTTTGACTCAGCTGCAGCAACCAAGGAGACATCTAACAAGAAATAGGAAAATTAAGGATGTTAATACCAACAGTGGGGGAGGGGGGTGCAGTTGTATAACACTTTCAATGTACAAAAGAACTGTAAACTAAGATGACCTTTGCTCTGGGTCTGTTTGACCTCAACACCAGCCAAGAAGATGGAGGAATCTGGAGGAGAGGGAGGTGGTATACAGTCAGTGTAAGTGAAAGTGTTGAAACTACCCTCACATATCACACTTTATTCTCTGTCTGTCCCCTTTTTACCTTTGAGCTTTGCTGGTTGATTCTTGTCAGGGTCCTGAATCTTAACCTCCTCAGCAATAGAGATGGAGTAATCTGACATTTGAAAAAAATGGTGTGTCAAAATGTGGGTGAAAAGGTAAGTGTTAATGATTTCACGGGAGTTTCCTACAATTATAAAATATTAGTGATGATTTTCACATGCTGTCAAACAAGATCAGCACTCCTCACTGTAATTCCACTGACTGCCTTCTTACCTCCGCACGTTGCTGGTTGGTCTGTTTCCTCATCAATCTCAAAATCAGCTGTAATTTCCTCAATCTCACTGTCACTCTCTGACCAGTCATTGTCCAGGTCCTTTTCACCTTTGACCTTTGCTGAGTCCTGAGTCTTTCCTCCGGCTGCAGCAAACACAGACAAATCTGACAAGAAAATAGAGAGAATGCACATTAATACACACAGACAAACAGAAATAAGAGAAGCGCATTGAACATGAAAATAAACTATCTCAGCATTCAACATTGTATCAATATGTTATAATCCAGGTCCCAGTTTCCCAAAAGCATCATAAGGATATGTTAATCATTAGAACCTTCATAGGAGCCTTGGTAAATCTCAGAGCTGTTTCCCAAAACCATCATAAGGATATGTTAATCATTAGAACCTTCATAGGAGCCTTGGTAAATCTCAGAGCTGTTTCCCAAAACCATCATAAGGATATGTTAATCATTAGAACCTTCATAGGAGCATTGTTAAATCTCAGAGCTGTTTCCCAAAAGCATAATTAGTCAAGTTGCAGTTGAAAATGCTGCCTCAGACCACTCGTAGTTCAGCTAAGTGCTTTGTTAAATGCTTTTTTTGCCCTTCCACATCACCTTCTGCGCAGAAGATCTCCCCTAAACATAGAAACAAGACGTTTATCTGTCTCTCTAAGACTGACGATAACTTCGGCATGAAGTTGACTACAAATAAACAGTTATCAATGTCTTGGCAATTCAACAAGCGAAGTTCAGTAGGCTACACAGGCCTGTATTTCAATCATATTCAAATCTATTTCATCTTCAGTCAATTGACTTCTATTTGTAGACTTTACGGTCTGTAATTTTTGCCTCAATATATATTTCATGATGTTTAAGTACATGTGCCAAATTTATCTGTGATTTAGTGCATTATTATAGGGTAAGCATCAGAAAAAGCCGCCTCAATATTTTGCAGCCATGAGTTGGTAATAGCTTTCTGGGAGCTGATCCGTCATCAGTACTGTGGAATAATTCTAATGTTAAGGTAAGATTTGAATGGAGAAATCTGATCAAGGAGCAGCCCTGCCTTTCTTTCAATCAATATCTACACCTTCTCCAACAATGCACTTAGTGAACGTTCTCTCTGCGTGGTGTTTTGTTGAAACGCATGTGACATCTTCGGCCGTTATAAGAAAGTTGCATCACTTAAACACTAGTAAGCTTCAGTTCCATCGCTAACGGGAAACCGGGCTTTGGTCTTTACCTTTACACTTTGCTGGCTGCTCCTCCTGAGGTTTCAGAGTCTTTGACTCAGCTGCAGCAACCAAGGAGACATCTAACAAGAAATAGGAAAATTAAGGATGTTAATACCAACAGTGGGGGAGGGGGGTGCAGTTGTATAACACTTTCAATGTACAAAAGAACTGTAAACTAAGATGACCTTTGCTCTGGGTCTGTTTGACCTCAACACCAGCCAAGAAGATGGAGGAATCTGGAGGAGAGGGAGGTGGTATACAGTCAGTGTAAGTGAAAGTGTTGAAACTACCCTCACATATCACACTTTATTCTCTGTCTGTCCCCTTTTTACCTTTGAGCTTTGCTGGTTGATTCTTGTCAGGGTCCTGAATCTTAACCTCCTCAGCAATAGAGATGGAGTAATCTGACATTTGAAAAAAATGGTGTGTCAAAATGTGGGTGAAAAGGTAAGTGTTAATGATTTCACGGGAGTTTCCTACAATTATAAAATATTAGTGATGATTTTCACATGCTGTCAAACAAGATCAGCACTCCTCACTGTAATTCCACTGACTGCCTTCTTACCTCCGCACGTTGCTGGTTGGTCTGTTTCCTCATCAATCTCAAAATCAGCTGTAATTTCCTCAATCTCACTGTCACTCTCTGACCAGTCATTATCCAGGTCCTTTTCACCTTTGACCTTTGCTGAGTCCTGAGTCTTTCCTCCGGCTGCAGCAAACACAGACAAATCTGACAAGAAAAGAGAGAGAATGCACATTAATACACACAGACAAACAGAAATAAGAGAAGTGCCTTGAACATGCTAATAAACTATCTCAGCATTCAACATTGCATCAATATGTTATAATCCAGGTCCCAGTCTCCCAAAAGCATCATAAGGATATGTTAATCATTAGAACCTTCATAAGAGCCTTGATAAATCTCAGAGCTGTTTCCCAAAAGCATCATAAGGATATGTTAATCATTAGAACCTTCATAGGAGTATTGGTAAATCTCAGAGCTGTTTCCCAAAACCATCATAAGGATATGTTAATCATTAGAACCTTCATAGGAGCATTGTTAAATCTCAGAGCTGTTTCCCAAAACCATAATTAGTCAAGTTGCAGTTGAAAATGCTGCCTCAGACCACTCGTAGTTCAGCTAAGTGCTTTGTTAAATGCTTTTTTTGCCCTTCCACATCACCTTCTGCGCAGAAGATCTCCCCTAAACATAGAAACAAGACGTTTATCTGTCTCTCTGTGACTGACGAAAACTTCGGCATGAAGTTGACTACAAATAAACAGTTATCAATGTCTTGGCAATTCAACAAGCGAAGTTCAGTAGGCTACACAGGCCTGTATTTCAATCATATTCAAATCTATTTAATCTTCAGTCAATTGACTTCTATTTGTAGACTTTACGGTCTGTAATTGTTGCCTCAATATATATTTCATGATGTTTAACTACATGTGCCAAATTTATCTGTGATTTAGTACATTATTATAGGGTAAGCATCAGAAAAAGCCGCCTCAATATTTTGCAGCCATGAGGTGGTAATAGCTCTCTGGGAGCTGATCCGTCATCAGTACTGTGGAATAATTCTAATGTTAAGGTAAGATTTGAATGGAAAAATCTGATCAAGGAGCAGCCCTGCCTTTCTTTCAATCAATATCTACACCTTCTCCAACAATGCACTTAGTGAACGTTCTCTCTGCGTGGTGTTTTGTTGAAACGCATGTGACATCTTCGGCCGTTATAAGAAAGTTGCATCACTTAAACACTAGTAAGCTTCAGTTCCATCGCTAACGGGAAACCGGGCTTTGGTCTTTACCTTTACACTTTGCTGGCTGCTCCTCCTGAGGTTTCAGAGTCTTTGACTCAGCTGCAGCAACCAAGGAGACATCTAACAAGAAATAGGAAAATTAAGGATGTTAATACCAACAGTGGGGGAGGGGGGTGCAGTTGTATAACACTTTCAATGTACAAAAGAACTGTAAACTAAGATGACCTTTGCTCTGGGTCTGTTTGACCTCAACACCAGCCAAGAAGATGGAGGAATCTGGAGGAGAGGGAGGTGGTATACAGTCAGTGTAAGTGAAAGTGTTGAAACTACCCTCACATATCACACTTTATTCTCTGTCTGTCCCCTTTTTACCTTTGAGCTTTGCTGGTTGATTCTTGTCAGGGTCCTGAATCTTAACCTCCTCAGCAATAGAGATGGAGTAATCTGACATTTGAAAAAAATGGTGTGTCAAAATGTGGGTGAAAAGGTAAGTGTTAATGATTTCACGGGAGTTTCCTACAATTATAAAATATTAGTGATGATTTTCACATGCTGTCAAACAAGATCAGCACTCCTCACTGTAATTCCACTGACTGCCTTCTTACCTCCGCACGTTGCTGGTTGGTCTGTTTCCTCATCAATCTCAAAATCAGCTGTAATTTCCTCAATCTCACTGTCACTCTCTGACCAGTCATTATCCAGGTCCTTTTCACCTTTGACCTTTGCTGAGTCCTGAGTCTTTCCTCCGGCTGCAGCAAACACAGACAAATCTGACAAGAAAATAGCGAGAATGCACATTAATACACACAGACAAACAGAAATAAGAGAAGCGCCTTGAACATGATAATAAACTATCTCAGCATTCAACATTGTATCAATATGTTATAATCCAGGTCCCAGTTTCCCAAAAGCATCATAAGGATATGTTAATCATTAGAACCTTCATAGGAGCCTTGGTAAATCTCAGAGCTGTTTCCCAAAAGCATCATAAGGATATGTTAATCATTAGAACCTTCATAGGAGCCTTGGTAAATCTCAGAGCTGTTTCCCAAAACCATCATAAGGATATGTTAATCATTAGAACCTTCATAGGAGCATTGTTAAATCTCAGAGCTGTTTCCCAAAACCATAATTAGTCAAGTTGCAGTTGAAAATGCTGCCTCAGACCACTCGTAGTTCAGCTAAGTGCTTTGTTAAAGGCTTTTTTTGCCCTTCCACATCACCTTCTGCGCAGAAGATCTCCCCTAAACATAGAAACAAGACGTTTATCTGTCTCTCTGTGACTGACGAAAACTTCGGCATGAAGTTGACTACAAATAAACAGTTATCAATGTCTTGGCAATTCAACAAGCGAAGTTCAGTAGGCTACACAGGCCTGTATTTCAATCATATTCAAATCTATTTAATCTTCAGTCAATTGACTTCTATTTGTAGACTTTACGGTCTGTAATTGTTGCCTCAATATATATTTCATGATGTTTAACTACATGTGCCAAATTTATCTGTGATTTAGTACATTATTATAGGGTAAGCATCAGAAAAAGCCGCCTCAATATTTTGCAGCCATGAGGTGGTAATAGCTCTCTGGGAGCTGATCCGTCATCAGTACTGTGGAATAATTCTAATGTTAAGGTAAGATTTGAATGGAAAAATCTGATCAAGGAGCAGCCCTGCCTTTCTTTCAATCAATATCTACACCTTCTCCAACAATGCACTTAGTGAACGTTCTCTCTGCGTGGTGTTTTGTTGAAACGCATGTGACATCTTCGGCCGTTATAAGAAAGTTGCATCACTTAAACACTAGTAAGCTTCAGTTCCATCGCTAACGGGAAACCGGGCTTTGGTCTTTACCTTTACACTTTGCTGGCTGCTCCTCCTGAGGTTTCAGAGTCTTTGACTCAGCTGCAGCAACCAAGGAGACATCTAACAAGAAATAGGAAAATTAAGGATGTTAATACCAACAGTGGGGGAGGGGGGTGCAGTTGTATAACACTTTCAATGTACAAAAGAACTGTAAACTAAGATGACCTTTGCTCTGGGTCTGTTTGACCTCAACACCAGCCAAGAAGATGGAGGAATCTGGAGGAGAGGGAGGTGGTATACAGTCAGTGTAAGTGAAAGTGTTGAAACTACCCTCACATATCACACTTTATTCTCTGTCTGTCCCCTTTTTACCTTTGAGCTTTGCTGGTTGATTCTTGTCAGGGTCCTGAATCTTAACCTCCTCAGCAATAGAGATGGAGTAATCTGACATTTGAAAAAAATGGTGTGTCAAAATGTGGGTGAAAAGGTAAGTGTTAATGATTTCACGGGAGTTTCCTACAATTATAAAATATTAGTGATGATTTTCACATGCTGTCAAACAAGATCAGCACTCCTCACTGTAATTCCACTGACTGCCTTCTTACCTCCGCACGTTGCTGGTTGGTCTGTTTCCTCATCAATCTCAAAATCAGCTGTAATTTCCTCAATCTCACTGTCACTCTCTGACCAGTCATTATCCAGGTCCTTTTCACCTTTGACCTTTGCTGAGTCCTGAGTCTTTCCTCCGGCTGCAGCAAACACAGACAAATCTGACAAGAAAATAGCGAGAATGCACATTAATACACACAGACAAACAGAAATAAGAGAAGCGCCTTGAACATGATAATAAACTATCTCAGCATTCAACATTGTATCAATATGTTATAATCCAGGTCCCAGTTTCCCAAAAGCATCATAAGGATATGTTAATCATTAGAACCTTCATAGGAGCCTTGGTAAATCTCAGAGCTGTTTCCCAAAAGCATCATAAGGATATGTTAATCATTAGAACCTTCATAGGAGCCTTGGTAAATCTCAGAGCTGTTTCCCAAAACCATCATAAGGATATGTTAATCATTAGAACCTTCATAGGAGCCTTGATAAATCTCAGAGCTGTTTCCCAAAAGCATCATAAGGATATGTTAATCATTAGAACCTTCATAGGAGCCTTGGTAAATCTCAGAGCTGTTTCCCAAAACCATCATAAGGATATGTTAATCATTAGAACCTTCATAGGAGCATTGTTAAATCTCAGAGCTGTTTCCCAAAACCATAATTAGTCAAGTTGCAGTTGAAAATGCTGCCTCAGACCACTCGTAGTTCAGCTAAGTGCTTTGTTAAAGGCTTTTTTTGCCCTTCCACATCACCTTCTGCGCAGAAGATCTCCCCTAAACATAGAAACAAGACGTTTATCTGTCTCTCTGTGACTGACGAAAACTTCGGCATGAAGTTGACTACAAATAAACAGTTATCAATGTCTTGGCAATTCAACAAGCGAAGTTCAGTAGGCTACACAGGCCTGTATTTCAATCATATTCAAATCTATTTAATCTTCAGTCAATTGACTTCTATTTGTAGACTTTACGGTCTGTAATTGTTGCCTCAATATATATTTCATGATGTTTAACTACATGTGCCAAATTTATCTGTGATTTAGTACATTATTATAGGGTAAGCATCAGAAAAAGCCGCCTCAATATTTTGCAGCCATGAGGTGGTAATAGCTCTCTGGGAGCTGATCCGTCATCAGTACTGTGGAATAATTCTAATGTTAAGGTAAGATTTGAATGGAAAAATCTGATCAAGGAGCAGCCCTGCCTTTCTTTCAATCAATATCTACACCTTCTCCAACAATGCACTTAGTGAACGTTCTCTCTGCGTGGTGTTTTGTTGAAACGCATGTGACATCTTCGGCCGTTATAAGAAAGTTGCATCACTTAAACACTAGTAAGCTTCAGTTCCATCGCTAACGGGAAACCGGGCTTTGGTCTTTACCTTTACACGTTGCTGGCTGCTCCTCCTGAGGTTTCAGAGTCTTTGACTCAGCTGCAGCAACCAAGGAGACATCTAACAAGAAATAGGAAAATTAAGGATGTTAATACCAACAGTGGGGGAGGGGGGTGCAGTTGTATAACACTTTCAATGTACAAAAGAACTGTAAACTAAGATGACCTTTGCTCTGGGTCTGTTTGACCTCAACACCAGCCAAGAAGATGGAGGAATCTGGAGGAGAGGGAGGTGGTATACAGTCAGTGTAAGTGAAAGTGTTGAAACTACCCTCACATATCACACTTTATTCTCTGTCTGTCCCCTTTTTACCTTTGAGCTTTGCTGGTTGATTCTTGTCAGGGTCCTGAATCTTAACCTCCTCAGCAATAGAGATGGAGTAATCTGACATTTGAAAAAAATGGTGTGTCAAAATGTGGGTGAAAAGGTAAGTGTTAATGATTTCACGGGAGTTTCCTACAATTATAAAATATTAGTGATGATTTTCACATGCTGTCAAACAAGATCAGCACTCCTCACTGTAATTCCACTGACTGCCTTCTTACCTCCGCACGTTGCTGGTTGGTCTGTTTCCTCATCAATCTCAAAATCAGCTGTAATTTCCTCAATCTCACTGTCACTCTCTGACCAGTCATTATCCAGGTCCTTTTCACCTTTGACCTTTGCTGAGTCCTGAGTCTTTCCTCCGGCTGCAGCAAACACAGACAAATCTGACAAGAAAATAGCGAGAATGCACATTAATACACACAGACAAACAGAAATAAGAGAAGCGCCTTGAACATGATAATAAACTATCTCAGCATTCAACATTGTATCAATATGTTATAATCCAGGTCCCAGTTTCCCAAAAGCATCATAAGGATATGTTAATCATTAGAACCTTCATAGGAGCCTTGGTAAATCTCAGAGCTGTTTCCCAAAAGCATCATAAGGATATGTTAATCATTAGAACCTTCATAGGAGCCTTGGTAAATCTCAGAGCTGTTTCCCAAAACCATCATAAGGATATGTTAATCATTAGAACCTTCATAGGAGCCTTGATAAATCTCAGAGCTGTTTCCCAAAAGCATCATAAGGATATGTTAATCATTAGAACCTTCATAGGAGCCTTGGTAAATCTCAGAGCTGTTTCCCAAAACCATCATAAGGATATGTTAATCATTAGAACCTTCATAGGAGCATTGTTAAATCTCAGAGCTGTTTCCCAAAACCATAATTAGTCAAGTTGCAGTTGAAAATGCTGCCTCAGACCACTCGTAGTTCAGCTAAGTGCTTTGTTAAAGGCTTTTTTTGCCCTTCCACATCACCTTCTGCGCAGAAGATCTCCCCTAAACATAGAAACAAGACGTTTATCTGTCTCTCTGTGACTGACGAAAACTTCGGCATGAAGTTGACTACAAATAAACAGTTATCAATGTCTTGGCAATTCAACAAGCGAAGTTCAGTAGGCTACACAGGCCTGTATTTCAATCATATTCAAATCTATTTAATCTTCAGTCAATTGACTTCTATTTGTAGACTTTACGGTCTGTAATTGTTGCCTCAATATATATTTCATGATGTTTAACTACATGTGCCAAATTTATCTGTGATTTAGTACATTATTATAGGGTAAGCATCAGAAAAAGCCGCCTCAATATTTTGCAGCCATGAGGTGGTAATAGCTCTCTGGGAGCTGATCCGTCATCAGTACTGTGGAATAATTCTAATGTTAAGGTAAGATTTGAATGGAAAAATCTGATCAAGGAGCAGCCCTGCCTTTCTTTCAATCAATATCTACACCTTCTCCAACAATGCACTTAGTGAACGTTCTCTCTGCGTGGTGTTTTGTTGAAACGCATGTGACATCTTCGGCCGTTATAAGAAAGTTGCATCACTTAAACACTAGTAAGCTTCAGTTCCATCGCTAACGGGAAACCGGGCTTTGGTCTTTACCTTTACACTTTGCTGGCTGCTCCTCCTGAGGTTTCAGAGTCTTTGACTCAGCTGCAGCAACCAAGGAGACATCTAACAAGAAATAGGAAAATTAAGGATGTTAATACCAACAGTGGGGGAGGGGGGTGCAGTTGTATAACACTTTCAATGTACAAAAGAACTGTAAACTAAGATGACCTTTGCTCTGGGTCTGTTTGACCTCAACACCAGCCAAGAAGATGGAGGAATCTGGAGGAGAGGGAGGTGGTATACAGTCAGTGTAAGTGAAAGTGTTGAAACTACCCTCACATATCACACTTTATTCTCTGTCTGTCCCCTTTTTACCTTTGAGCTTTGCTGGTTGATTCTTGTCAGGGTCCTGAATCTTAACCTCCTCAGCAATAGAGATGGAGTAATCTGACATTTGAAAAAAATGGTGTGTCAAAATGTGGGTGAAAAGGTAAGTGTTAATGATTTCACGGGAGTTTCCTACAATTATAAAATATTAGTGATGATTTTCACATGCTGTCAAACAAGATCAGCACTCCTCACTGTAATTCCACTGACTGCCTTCTTACCTCCGCACGTTGCTGGTTGGTCTGTTTCCTCATCAATCTCAAAATCAGCTGTAATTTCCTCAATCTCACTGTCACTCTCTGACCAGTCATTATCCAGGTCCTTTTCACCTTTGACCTTTGCTGAGTCCTGAGTCTTTCCTCCGGCTGCAGCAAACACAGACAAATCTGACAAGAAAATAGCGAGAATGCACATTAATACACACAGACAAACAGAAATAAGAGAAGCGCCTTGAACATGATAATAAACTATCTCAGCATTCAACATTGTATCAATATGTTATAATCCAGGTCCCAGTTTCCCAAAAGCATCATAAGGATATGTTAATCATTAGAACCTTCATAGGAGCCTTGGTAAATCTCAGAGCTGTTTCCCAAAAGCATCATAAGGATATGTTAATCATTAGAACCTTCATAGGAGCCTTGGTAAATCTCAGAGCTGTTTCCCAAAACCATCATAAGGATATGTTAATCATTAGAACCTTCATAGGAGCCTTGATAAATCTCAGAGCTGTTTCCCAAAAGCATCATAAGGATATGTTAATCATTAGAACCTTCATAGGAGCCTTGGTAAATCTCAGAGCTGTTTCCCAAAACCATCATAAGGATATGTTAATCATTAGAACCTTCATAGGAGCATTGTTAAATCTCAGAGCTGTTTCCCAAAACCATAATTAGTCAAGTTGCAGTTGAAAATGCTGCCTCAGACCACTCGTAGTTCAGCTAAGTGCTTTGTTAAAGGCTTTTTTTGCCCTTCCACATCACCTTCTGCGCAGAAGATCTCCCCTAAACATAGAAACAAGACGTTTATCTGTCTCTCTGTGACTGACGAAAACTTCGGCATGAAGTTGACTACAAATAAACAGTTATCAATGTCTTGGCAATTCAACAAGCGAAGTTCAGTAGGCTACACAGGCCTGTATTTCAATCATATTCAAATCTATTTAATCTTCAGTCAATTGACTTCTATTTGTAGACTTTACGGTCTGTAATTGTTGCCTCAATATATATTTCATGATGTTTAACTACATGTGCCAAATTTATCTGTGATTTAGTACATTATTATAGGGTAAGCATCAGAAAAAGCCGCCTCAATATTTTGCAGCCATGAGGTGGTAATAGCTCTCTGGGAGCTGATCCGTCATCAGTACTGTGGAATAATTCTAATGTTAAGGTAAGATTTGAATGGAAAAATCTGATCAAGGAGCAGCCCTGCCTTTCTTTCAATCAATATCTACACCTTCTCCAACAATGCACTTAGTGAACGTTCTCTCTGCGTGGTGTTTTGTTGAAACGCATGTGACATCTTCGGCCGTTATAAGAAAGTTGCATCACTTAAACACTAGTAAGCTTCAGTTCCATCGCTAACGGGAAACCGGGCTTTGGTCTTTACCTTTACACGTTGCTGGCTGCTCCTCCTGAGGTTTCAGAGTCTTTGACTCAGCTGCAGCAACCAAGGAGACATCTAACAAGAAATAGGAAAATTAAGGATGTTAATACCAACAGTGGGGGAGGGGGGTGCAGTTGTATAACACTTTCAATGTACAAAAGAACTGTAAACTAAGATGACCTTTGCTCTGGGTCTGTTTGACCTCAACACCAGCCAAGAAGATGGAGGAATCTGGAGGAGAGGGAGGTGGTATACAGTCAGTGTAAGTGAAAGTGTTGAAACTACCCTCACATATCACACTTTATTCTCTGTCTGTCCCCTTTTTACCTTTGAGCTTTGCTGGTTGATTCTTGTCAGGGTCCTGAATCTTAACCTCCTCAGCAATAGAGATGGAGTAATCTGACATTTGAAAAAAATGGTGTGTCAAAATGTGGGTGAAAAGGTAAGTGTTAATGATTTCACGGGAGTTTCCTACAATTATAAAATATTAGTGATGATTTTCACATGCTGTCAAACAAGATCAGCACTCCTCACTGTAATTCCACTGACTGCCTTCTTACCTCCGCACGTTGCTGGTTGGTCTGTTTCCTCATCAATCTCAAAATCAGCTGTAATTTCCTCAATCTCACTGTCACTCTCTGACCAGTCATTATCCAGGTCCTTTTCACCTTTGACCTTTGCTGAGTCCTGAGTCTTTCCTCCGGCTGCAGCAAACACAGACAAATCTGACAAGAAAATAGCGAGAATGCACATTAATACACACAGACAAACAGAAATAAGAGAAGCGCCTTGAACATGATAATAAACTATCTCAGCATTCAACATTGTATCAATATGTTATAATCCAGGTCCCAGTTTCCCAAAAGCATCATAAGGATATGTTAATCATTAGAACCTTCATAGGAGCCTTGGTAAATCTCAGAGCTGTTTCCCAAAAGCATCATAAGGATATGTTAATCATTAGAACCTTCATAGGAGCCTTGGTAAATCTCAGAGCTGTTTCCCAAAACCATCATAAGGATATGTTAATCATTAGAACCTTCATAGGAGCCTTGATAAATCTCAGAGCTGTTTCCCAAAAGCATCATAAGGATATGTTAATCATTAGAACCTTCATAGGAGCCTTGGTAAATCTCAGAGCTGTTTCCCAAAACCATCATAAGGATATGTTAATCATTAGAACCTTCATAGGAGCATTGTTAAATCTCAGAGCTGTTTCCCAAAACCATAATTAGTCAAGTTGCAGTTGAAAATGCTGCCTCAGACCACTCGTAGTTCAGCTAAGTGCTTTGTTAAAGGCTTTTTTTGCCCTTCCACATCACCTTCTGCGCAGAAGATCTCCCCTAAACATAGAAACAAGACGTTTATCTGTCTCTCTGTGACTGACGAAAACTTCGGCATGAAGTTGACTACAAATAAACAGTTATCAATGTCTTGGCAATTCAACAAGCGAAGTTCAGTAGGCTACACAGGCCTGTATTTCAATCATATTCAAATCTATTTAATCTTCAGTCAATTGACTTCTATTTGTAGACTTTACGGTCTGTAATTGTTGCCTCAATATATATTTCATGATGTTTAACTACATGTGCCAAATTTATCTGTGATTTAGTACATTATTATAGGGTAAGCATCAGAAAAAGCCGCCTCAATATTTTGCAGCCATGAGGTGGTAATAGCTCTCTGGGAGCTGATCCGTCATCAGTACTGTGGAATAATTCTAATGTTAAGGTAAGATTTGAATGGAAAAATCTGATCAAGGAGCAGCCCTGCCTTTCTTTCAATCAATATCTACACCTTCTCCAACAATGCACTTAGTGAACGTTCTCTCTGCGTGGTGTTTTGTTGAAACGCATGTGACATCTTCGGCCGTTATAAGAAAGTTGCATCACTTAAACACTAGTAAGCTTCAGTTCCATCGCTAACGGGAAACCGGGCTTTGGTCTTTACCTTTACACTTTGCTGGCTGCTCCTCCTGAGGTTTCAGAGTCTTTGACTCAGCTGCAGCAACCAAGGAGACATCTAACAAGAAATAGGAAAATTAAGGATGTTAATACCAACAGTGGGGGAGGGGGGTGCAGTTGTATAACACTTTCAATGTACAAAAGAACTGTAAACTAAGATGACCTTTGCTCTGGGTCTGTTTGACCTCAACACCAGCCAAGAAGATGGAGGAATCTGGAGGAGAGGGAGGTGGTATACAGTCAGTGTAAGTGAAAGTGTTGAAACTACCCTCACATATCACACTTTATTCTCTGTCTGTCCCCTTTTTACCTTTGAGCTTTGCTGGTTGATTCTTGTCAGGGTCCTGAATCTTAACCTCCTCAGCAATAGAGATGGAGTAATCTGACATTTGAAAAAAATGGTGTGTCAAAATGTGGGTGAAAAGGTAAGTGTTAATGATTTCACGGGAGTTTCCTACAATTATAAAATATTAGTGATGATTTTCACATGCTGTCAAACAAGATCAGCACTCCTCACTGTAATTCCACTGACTGCCTTCTTACCTCCGCACGTTGCTGGTTGGTCTGTTTCCTCATCAATCTCAAAATCAGCTGTAATTTCCTCAATCTCACTGTCACTCTCTGACCAGTCATTATCCAGGTCCTTTTCACCTTTGACCTTTGCTGCCTGGTCTGTCTGAGTGTTGTTAGTCTTTCCTTCAACTGCTAGTTGATCCTCGTCTGGGCCCTGAGTCTTAACCATTGCCGCTGCGAAAATTGAAAAATCTGAAAGAGATGACAAAGGTGTGAAAAGGTAAGTGTCATTGACATCAGTGGAGTTCTCTACATTTAATGACAGATCAGTGATCATTTACATATGTTGCCAAACAACTTTTTTTTTTTTTACCTTTGCATGTTTCCGATTGGTCTTCCTGAGGATGCTGAGTCTCTCGCTCTGCTCCAGCAAGTATCCTGTCCTCCTTCTTCTCCTCCTGACTCTCTAACTGTCCTGTGTCCTTTTGGTCATCCTTTTCTTTCTCTTGGTTGGATTTGACCCTCTCACTGTCATTGCTATCTGACCCCTTTCCAGGAGCCAAAGTGAGCTCGTCAGATTCTGTCGCACCATTGGTTTTGTATGTCTCTGTGTCTTGGCTTTGATGAACCTCTTTTCTCTCACCCTCCTCTCTCTTTGTGTTGCTTTGGGTTGTTTTCTCTTTCTCAACGTTGTTGTCCGTATTGTCTTTGTCAACCATGCCTTTCTTCATGTTTGGTTTCCCACTCTTATCATCATCACATTCACTTCTTATCACATTTCTTACTGTTCTCTCATCACTCTCAATATCTGTCTTATCTTCAACCTCCTCCTCCTCATCCGTTTCCTTTATTTCTTCACTAATGTCCTCAGTGTCACTGTCGATTATTTCCTCAATCTCGCTGTAGTCACTCTCTGACCAGTCTATATCACCTGCCAGGTCATTTTGAACTTTGACTTTTCCTGGGTGATCATTTTGACAGCAATTTGTAGCTACCTTCTCCTCAACAAGCATATTTTTATGTCCATCCTTTTGTTTCATCTCAGTGAAACCATCATCATCATCACTACTGTTAAATTCGTCCTCGCTCAGGAGTGCTTCCATCGTTTCATTCTTCCCTTTGTCTGTCTTCTTCTGGTGTGCTTTGACACTTTTACTGTCATCACAATCTGAACATTCTGAATCACTTCTGTGTTTCAGACATTCATGACTTCCAAAGTGAAATTCCCACACATCCAAGGCTGTCTTGTTTAGCTCTTTCATCCTCACTGTGTCTTCCACCCTCTTTCTTTCCTCCTTCTCCTCCTCCATCGTGGTCTTCTCTGCATGCTGTCTTTCCATCTTTTTCATCCTCTCCTCCAACTCTCTCATTTTTCCAAACATTTCATTCTTCATGTCTTCCAGTTTCCTCATTTTCATTTCCTCCTCGTGCTTCCTTTTCTCTTCTCTAATCTGACTCTCAAGATCTCTCTTCCTGTCCTCCTCCCTCTCCTCCAGCTCTCTCATTTGTTTCTCCATATGTGTCAAATTTTCTTCTGCAATCTGTCTCTGCCTCTTTTCTTTCATTAGGTCCTCTTCCAGTTTCCTCATTTTCATTTCCTCTTCTCTTTTTCTCATATCTTCTCTAATCTGATTCTCAAGTTCTCTCTTCCTCTCCTCCCCCAACTCTCTAATTTTTCCAAACATTTCATTCTTCATGTCTTCCAGTTTCCTCATTTCTATTTCCTCCTCGTGCTTCCTTTTCTCTTCTCTAATCTGACTCTCACGTTCTCTCTTCCTGTCCTCCTCCCTCTCCTCCAGCTCTCTCATTTGTTTCTCCATATGTGTCAAATTTTCTTCTGCAATCTGTCTCTGCCTCTTTTCTTTCATTAGGTCCTCTTCCAGTTTCCTCATTTTCATTTCCTCTTCTCTTTTTCTCATATCTTCTCTAATCTGATTCTCAAGTTCTCTCTTCCTCTCCTCCTCCAACTCTCTAATTTTTCCAAACATTTCATTCTTCATGTCTTCCAGTTTCCTCATTTCTATTTCCTCCTCGTGCTTCCTTTTCTCTTCTCTAATCTGACTCTCATGTTCTCTCTTCCTGTCCTCCTCCCTCTCCTCCAGCTCTCTCATTTGTTTCTCCATATGTGTCAAATTTTCTTCTGCAATCTGTCTATGCCTCTTTTCTCTCATTAGGTCCTCTTTCAGTTTCCTCATTTTTATTTCCTCCTCATGCTTCCTTTTCTCTTCTCTAATCTGACTCTCACGTTCTCTCTTCCTCTCCTCCTCCCTCTCCTCCAGCTCTCTCATTTGTTTCTCCATATGTGTCCTATTTTCTTCTGCAATCTGTCTATGCCTCTTTTCTCTCATTAGATCCTCTTTCAGTTTCCTCATTTTTATTTCCTCCTCGTGCTTCCTTTTCTCTTCTCTAATCTGACTCTCAAGTTCTCTCTTCCTCTCCCCCTCCCTCTCCATCATTTGTTTCTCCATGTGTGTCAAATGTTCTTCTGCAATCTGTCTCTGTCTCTTTTCTTTCAGGAGCTCTCCCCTGTCTCCTTCCCTTGCTTCCTTCACACACTTTTCTCCCATATTATTTTCATCTTCCTTTCTCTCTTCCAGGTTTCTTCTCTTTCCATCACTCAGTGTCTCCGTTAGACTGGCTTGCTTTTTCAGCATCTGTTGTTCTTCTCCCATCTTTCTCTTTCCTTCTTCCACCTTTCTATTTGCCTTCCTTTCTGCTTTCATCCATGACTCTTCCTTTCGGATGTCTTCTTCCTTCCTGTAAAACTCTTTCCATTCCTCCACTCTCTTATTTTCAAATATCTCCCACTCATCTCTCTCCTCCTGTCTCTTCTTCTGGAGCTCCATCTGTTTCTCTACCTTCTGCCTCTCAGATTTCTCCCTGAACCTCCTCATTTCCTCCTCCATCTCTCTCTCCCTTTCCCTCATTCTAATATCCATTAACAGCAACTCTTCATCCTTCATTTGATTTATTTTTGCAAGCTCCTTCTTCTCCTCCCTCTTCATCCTCTCAAGTCCGTCCCTCTCCACCTCCTTCAACACCTTCTCTCTATTCATCTCCAGATGCTGGTAATCCTGCTGTTGTCTCTCTTCTGCATACATCTCCATCTTCTGTCTCTCTATCCGTCTCGTCTCCTCCATACAGGCCCATTGCTTTAGCAGGCCTACCTCTTTCCTTAGCAGGCCCACCTCAACATGCCAGTCGCTCTGACCAATACTGTGCACTTCCATAACGAATGAGCTCTAAAAGTGAGTTCGTAAATATTTAGCATCCTATAGGATGCTGCTAAAGGAAAACAAATCCTTTAACAACCTAAAGACGGCATCGGCATCAAGCAAGTCTCTTTTAACAGTTCATTATAGCCATTCAAACTACTATTAAAGCATTTAATCTATGCGGTGTCTTTCATCAATGCCTACATTTCTAGTGCCTCTAATAGTGCCTCTAATACATTATCTTGCATCTCACCATAAGACAGCCCTGTATCCAAATGTATAAAGCTGTGACCAACCAATTATGCAAACTTCTCTTTATACGATAGATTTTGTGTAAATCTTTTCTAAATGTTTATAGTATACTACACTATGATGTTAAATGTGTTTTAAGACATTACTAATCAATTGAAACTCCTCAGTAATCAAGCATAGGTTCCGCAATCCAGATTATACAGTTATCAATTTAGATAAATTAATGCAAACCAATCTTTAACCAAGAAAATATTAATTTAAACATAATCATATTTGCCTAAAACCGTCCTCTCCATTATAGTAGATTCACCATAACTTTTGGAAAAATGTATAAACACGACTTACCAATATGATGACCTTCTCCAACTAATCTTCTCTCGGAATGTTCTCCCACCTAAGATTCTAGCCTAATAGCAAGAGGATTCTATCTTCTTATGACCGCATGATCCATTATGACATCACTCTAAGAATGCAATTACTCATCCTCAATGCTTCACTGTGTGCAACTACAGACTACAAGTTCATAGTTTTATTTATTTCACCTTTATTTAACCAGGTAGGCCAGTTGAGAACAAGTTATCATTTACAACTGCAACCTGGCCAAGATAAAGCATAGCAGTGCGACAAAAACAACAACACAGAGTTACACATCAACAAACGTACAAATCAGATATTTTTACATTCAATATTTTACAGGTCAAAATACCATTTCGTGAAACAAAGATCAGAATTGGGCTGCCTGTGTAAACTGAGCCATAGTACGACATCCCTTGTCACCTGAGATTCAGACGAGGAGCAAACATAGAGACAGGGGTCTCCTCTTTGTGTCTGTGGCATTATAGCGTCTAACAGCATTGGCAGTGCCATTGAGGCTATCTCCATTTTGAAGTAGTAATTTTTGGCTGATCCGTCAAGATGAGCGTTGGACATGACTACAACAAGTTCACCAGGAAAGATCAGCCAATGAAGTGGAAGTCCCACCCAGTTGACTACATTGAAATGGTGGAAGCTCTCAATGGCACTACCCATGCTAATATGAACTTTTAGCCTCGATCATTCTCCTATGGGAGCAAAGCATAGAGAGAGAGAGAGAGAGAGAGAGAGAGAGAGAGAGAGAGAGAGAGAGAGAGAGAGAGAGAGAATGGGAGGTAGGGACAATAAGTGTATTTTAGGAGGTGAAGCCACATCTTGAATTTCCACACTGTCTGACCTAGACACTTTTTAATGAAGGCTAGAATAAAGGATGAGTCTGGTGTGGTTCTCTCACTATGAGATGAAATGATGAGTCTGGTGTGGTTCTCTCACTATGAGATGAAAGGATGAGTCTGGTGTGGTTCTCTCACTATGAGATGAAAGGATGAGTCTGGTGTGGTTCTCTCACTGTGAGATGAAAGGATGAGTCTGGTGTGTTTCTCTCACTATGAGATGAAAGGATGAGTCTGGTGTGTTTCTCTCACTATGAGATGAAAGGATGAGTCTGATGTGGTTCTCTCACTATGAGATGAAAGGATGAGTCTGATGTGGTTCTCTCACTATGAGATGAAAGGATGAGTCTGGTGTGGTTCTCTCACTATGAGATGAAAGGATGAGTCTGATGTGGTTCTCTCACTATGAGATGAAAGGATGAGTCTGATGTGGTTCTCTCATTTTGAGATACAGTGCCTTTCGAAAGTATTCGGCCCCCTTGAACTTTGCGACCTTTTGCCACATTTCAGGCTTCAAACATAAAGATATAAAACTTTATTTTTTTGTGAAGAATCAACAACAAGTGGGACACAATCATGAAGTGGACCGACATTTATTGGATATTTCAAACTTTTTTAACAAATCAAAAACTGAAAAATTGGGCGTGCAAAATTATTCAGCCCCCTTAAGTTAATACTTTGTAGCGCCACCTTTTGCTGCGATTACAGCTGTAAGTCGCTTGGGGTATGTCTCTATCAGTTTTGCACATCCAGAGACTGACATTTTTTCCCATTCCTCCTTGCAAAACAGCTTCGAGCTCAGTGAGGTTGGATGGAGAGCATTTGTGAACAGCAGTTTTCAGTTCTTTCCACAGATTCTCGATTGGATTCAGGTCTGGACTTTGACTTGGCCATTCTAACACCTGGATATGTTTATTTTTGAACCATTCCATTGTAGATTTTGCTTTATGTTTTGGATCATTGTCTTGTTGGAAGACAAATCTCCGTTCCAGTCTCAGGTCTTTTGCAGACTCCATCAGGTTTTCTTCCAGAATGGTCCTGTATTTGGCTCCATCCATCTTCCCATCAATTTTAACCATCTTCCCTGTCCCTGCTGAAGAAAAGCAGGCCCAAACCATGATGCTGCCACCACCATGTTTGACAGTGGGGATGGTGTGTTCAAGGTGATAAGCTGTGTTGCTTTTACGCCAAACATAACATTTTGCATTGTTGCCAAAAAGTTCAATTTTGGTTTCATCTGACCAGAGCACCTTCTTCCACATGTTTGGTGTGTCTCCCAGGTGGCTTGTGGCAAACTTTAAACGACACTTTTTATGGATATCTTTAAGAAATGGCTTTCTTCTTGCCACTCTTCCATAAAGGCCAGATTTGTGCAATATACGACTGATTGTTGTCCTATGGACAGAGTCTCCCACCTCAGCTGTAGATCTCTGCAGTTCATCCAGAGTGATCATGGGCCTCTTGGCTGCATCTCTGATCAGTCTTCTCCTTGTATGAGCTGAAAGTTTAGAGGGACGGCCAGGTCTTGGTAGATTTGCAGTGGTCTGATACTCCTTCCATTTCAATATTATCGCTTGCACAGTGCTCCTTGGGATGTTTAAAGCTTGGGAAATCTTTTTGTATCCAAATCTGGCTTTAAACTTCTTCACAACAGTATCTCGGACCTGCCTGGTGTGTTCCTTGTTCTTCATGATGCTCTCTGCGCTTTTAACGGACCTCTGAGACTATCACAGTGCAGGTGCATTTATACGGAGACTTGATTACACACAGGTGGATTGTATTTATCGTCATTAGTCATTTAGGTCAACATTGGATCATTCAGAGATCCTCACTGAACTTCTGGAGAGAGTTTGCTGCACTGAAAGTAAAGGGGCTGAATAATTTTGCACGCCCAATTTTTCCGTTTTTGATTTGTTAAAAAAGTTTGAAATATCCAATAAATGTCGTTACACTTCATGATTGTGTCCCACTTGTTGATTCTTCACAAAAAAATACAGTTTTATATCTTTATGTTTGAAGCCTGAAATGTGGCAAAAGGTCGCAAAGTTCAAGGGGGCCATCATACACTGTATGTTAGTGTATGATGGTTTGCTAGAGTGTAGACTACCTGTGTTGCTGCTGCCCTGACACACACGTGCAACTCCCGACTGAAGAAGGGGTGGACATGGGTCGGAGGGTCGGAGATGCAAACACTCCTCTCTATGTCTTTCTGCCTCTCTCTGCTGCGTGAAGTCCAACCAGACCGAGAATTGATGATGATGTAAATCAAGTGTTATCAAGTGTTAATCAAATGGTATGCTGCTGGGGCAGTACTGTTGATATTTAAACTAAGGTGCTCAGGCACAGGTAGACCCCTATCTGTACCACAAGGTTTCATTTCCAGTTTTTAGGACTACAAACTGGCGAGCTCTGTGGCCACAACCATCTGTGACAATCCTAAAGAGAGAAAGAATGCTTTGAGTACTAAACTGTGGGTACATTAGAGACCATTTTCTCTGGCACGCTCAATTCTGCTAGCATATCTTTCAAGTCTAATGTGACAAAAAAAACATTGGAGAATCTAAGGCTGGTGAATGTTTTTTTGAAAGACTTTGCAAACCCTAGAGGTTAGGAATCTGGGACAGTATCCATACTGTTTCTCTCTAGCAAAACACAGAACACAGAATTGGTCTTGATCTGACCCTTAAAAACAATGTGCACACACAAACCATTGATGATAAAATGATTTTATTATTTTATAATGCTTGAAGAATTTAAAAATGTATATAGAAAACAAGGGAATGAATGAAAATGAATTTCAGAAAATATTTTTCAAATTGCAGAGGTCACTTCTTAGCAAGGAAAACGTCAGGAACTGAAAAAAGACCCAACAAAAAGTATCACTGTTAGAATCATGTAATACTGTGTCAAACAAACTTCACTTATCAGTTGTAACATTCTCCTCTCTTACCTATGCATTCTGACTTCATTTTTTTGCGCACAAGGGGTTTCAAGACTTTAGCCAAACGATTTTTCCCAGCTGCAAATATAGAGACATCTGAGAGAGAGAGAGAGAGAGAGAGAGAGAGAGAGAGAGAGAGAGAGAGAGAGAGAGACAGAGACAGAGACAGAGACAGAGACAGAGACAGAGACAGAGACAGAGACAGAGACAGAGACAGAGACAGAGACAGAGACAGAGACAGAGACAGAGACAGAGACAGAGACAGAGACAGAGACAGAGACAGAGACAGAGACAGAGAGATTAGCATTGATTATGTACACACTAGGTGAGCATAGCCTTGCTATTGAGAAAGACTGCCATAGGCAGACCTGGCTCTCAAGAGAAGACAAGCTATGTGCACACTGCCTACAAAATGAGGTGGAAACTGAGCTGCACTTCCTAACCTCCTGACAAATGTATGACCATATTAGAGACACATATTTCCCTCATATTACACAGACCCACAAAGAATTCAAAAACAAATCAAATTTTGATAAACTCCCATATCTATTTTGGTGAAATACCACAGCGTTCCATCAAAGCAGCAATATATGTGACCTGTTGCCACAAGAAAAGGGCAACCAGTGAAAAACAAACACCATTGTAAATACAACCCATATTTATGTTTATTTATTTTCCCTTTTGTACTTATAACACTGTACATAGCCATAATATGACATTTTAAATGTCTCTATTCCTTTGAAACTTTTGTGAACGTAATATTTACTGTTAATTTGTGATTGTTTATTTCACTTGTGTTTATTATCTACTTCACTTGCTTATGTTTCCCATGCCAATAAATCCATTTGAATTGAATTGAGAGAGAAACGGGGGATAAGGGGGAAGAGACTCTGGGGCTGTTGAAGATTATTAAAAATGGCTGCTCTTATACATTCTTATTGATGAGCCGATGAATCAAACTGCTCTTGTTATTACCTTTGCGGGGGTTGGTTGTTTTAGTCTTCTGGGCTGGAGGGGGCTCTGCAACCCCCTGTTGGCCCACAGAGAAGATGGAGTAATCTGAGAGAGAGAGAGAGAGAGAGAGAGAGAGAGAGAGAGAGAGAGAGAGAGAGAGAGAGAGAGAGACAGAGACAGAGACAGAGAGAGAGACAGAGATAGAGGAAAACAGAGTGAATGCGTGTGCGTACGCGTTTAAGAGAGAGAAAGAGATAGAGACAGAGTGACAGATATATAGATAGAAAGAAAATGATCCAAAACAAACATCAGCCATGTTTCCTGAAATAGACATCAAACAGTTCTATTCCAATTGAGAACTAGAGCCTATAGTGTGCTTGTGTGCTCTCTCTCTCTCTCTCTCTCTCTCTCTCTCTCTCTCTGCCTGCCTGTCTGTCTGTCTGTCTGTCTCTATATCTCTCATCCTTTTTACCGACACCTCACTGTGCCATCAAATACTTTGTGAAAAGTCTGTCCCTCTCTGTCCCCCTTCATGTTTTACCTTTGTATTTTACTGGCTGTTGATCATACGGGTCCTTGCTCTTTAGCCCTGATGCAGTGAAAATAGAGTAATCTAAGGACAGAAAGGAATATACATGAATGGAGATTTGATAGGACAACAACACACAGCAATAAAAGTATAGTTAAGTTCAATAAACTGTTTCAATGCACTAGAGGAGTACAGTGTTAATAAACTGCAGTCACACATAACTCAGTACCTTAGTGAGATACACTGCTGTTACTTAAATGTAATAGTTTTATTAGCCTGCCCATGAGGATTAAGATGGCGTCGTCTCAGTACAATGTGATGCTAAACCACCCTGAAGGAGGCTGCAAAGCCGAAACATCTGTGTACGCCATCCCTGATGCAGTTCAAATGTATTTATTTGTACTTATTTTAATTTACGGGTTTTACTCACCAACCTAACTTTTGGGAGAGAACAATGGTGCTCTTCGCTATTAAACCACAGAGAATGAAATGTTTTCTGTTCGAGTCCCCTGTCACTTTGCCTGGTCCTACCTATACACTGTGGTTGTCTGGTCTGTTTGCTTGTCCCTTCCTGATTCTCTACACTGTCCAGGTGATCCTGAAGGGCCTTCTCATTCCTCAGCCTGCACTGCTCTTCTTTAGACTCTTTGGCCATGTCTTTATCTCTCCTATCCTTCTGACCAGGCCCCCGTCTCCCCTCTTCCACCATCCTCTCATATTTTTCCATAATGAGCTCTGCATCTGTCTTTGGCTCTGTCACTTTGTCATTCCCATTTTTCTTTTGGACAATCTCACTTTTATTACTCACTTTGGCCTGCTGAGCCGGGGGGACCTTGGCCATGCCTGAGAGAGAGAGACAGAGACACAGAGAGACAGAGAGACAGACAGACAGACAGAGACACAGAGAGACAGAGAGACAGAGAGACAGAGAGACAGAGAGACAGAGAGACAGAGAGACAGAGAGACAGACAGACAGACAGACAGACAGACAGACAGACAGACAGACAGACAGACAGACAGACAGACAGACAGACAGACAGACAGACAGACAGACAGACAGACAGACAGACAGACAGACAGACAGACAGACAGACAGACAGACAGACAGACAGACAGACAGACAGACAGACAGACAGACAGACAGACAGAGAGAGACAGAGATAGATAGAGGAAAACAGAGTGAACGTGTGTGCATGCGTGTGCGTGTACGTGTGCGAACGCGTTTAAGAGAGAGAAAGAGATAGAGACAGAGTGACAGATATATAGATAGAAAGAAAATGATCCAAAACAAACATCAGCCATGTTTCCTAAAATAGACATCAAACAGTTCTATTCCAATTGAGAACTAGAGCCTATAGTGTGTCTGTCTGTCTGTCTCTATATCTCTCATCCTTTTTACCGACACCTCACTGTGCCATCAAATACTTTGTGAAAAGTCTGTCCCTCTCTGTCCCCCTTCATGTTTTACCTTTGTATTTTACTGGCTGTTGATCATACGGGTCCTTGCTCTTTAGCCCTGATGCAGTGAAAATAGAGTAATCTAAGGACAGAAAGGAATATACATGAATGGAAATTTGATAGGACAACAACACACAGCAATAAAATTATAGTTAGGTTCTATAAACTGTTTCAATGCACTAGAGGAGTACTGTGTTAATAAACTGCAGTCACACATAACTCAGTACCTTAGTGAGATACACTGCTGTTACTTAAATGTAATAGTTTTATTAGCCTCCCCATGAGGATTAAGATGGCGTCGTCTCAGTACAATGTGATGCTAAACCACCCTGAAGGAGGCTGCAAAGCCGAAACATCTGTGTACGCCATCCCTGATGCAGTTCAAATGTATTTATTTGTACTTATTTTAATTTACGGGTTTTACTCACCAACCTAACTTTTGGGAGAGAACAATGGTGCTCTTCGCTATTAAACCACAGAGAATGAAATGTTTTCTGTTCGAGTCCCCTGTCACTTTGCCTGGTCCTACCTATACACTGTGGTTGTCTGGTCTGTTTGCTTGTCCCTTCCTGATTCTCTACACTGTCCAGGTGATCCTGAAGGGCCTTCTCATTCCTCAGCCTGCGCTGCTCTTCTTTAGACTCTTTGGCCATGTCTTTATCTCTCCTATCCTTCTGACCAGGCCCCCGTCTCCCCTCTTCCACCATCCTCTCATATTTTTCCATAATGAGCTCTGCATCTGTCTTTGGCTCTGTCACTTTGTCATTCCCATCTTTCTTTTGGACAATCTCACTTTTATAACTCACTTTGGCCTGCTGAACCGGGGGTACCTTGGCCATGCCTGTGAGACAGAGAGACAGAGAGACAGACAGACAGGCAGACAGACAGAGAGAGAGGAGAGAGAGAGAGAGAGAGAGAGAGAGAGAGAGAGAGGGGATTGGAAATAAACATAATCTCTGTTATTTAGAGCCTAGTGTGTCTCAGTTGGTATTTCATGGTGCTTGCAACACCAGGGTTGTGTTTTCGATTCCCACGGGGGGCCAGTATAGTCGCTCTGAATAAGATCATCTGCTCTATGACTAAAATGTAAATGTTAAATGTAAAAAGACAGTTCTACTGGTTATAGCATGGTCCTCCAACCCTCCTGACCTTTACACTTAGCTGGCTGTTCCTGACGAGACCTCTGAAGGACCTCTATCTCTGTCTTCTCTTGGTTCATTCCCCCACTTGTCAGGTCATTTTCAGATTTGACCTTTACTGGCTGATATGTCTGAGGGTTCTGAGTCTTTCCCTCGGCTGCAGCCCTCTGCTCTTGGTTTATCTTTCCAATCTTTTCTCTTGAGACCTCTCCATCAATCCTATCTGTATTCGGTAATGGTGTAACTGTGTCATCTTTGTTTTGTCTTTTCTTCTCATTGTCCTCTTTCCACTTTTGCCATACTTCTTCAGTTATGAATTCATCGTAACTATCATAGTCACTCTCTGACCAGTCTGTGTCGATGTCCAGGTCCTGTTCACCTTTGACCTTTGTTGCCTGGTCTGTCTGAGTGTTCTGAGTCTTTCCTCCAGCTGCAGCAAACACAGACAAGAGAAAAGAGGAACAGATATAGACAGATATATAACAGATACAATACAGAGACAGCTTTCAAGCTAGCTCAGCACTCATCATTGCATCAATATGGTAATTCTAGACCTTTTCACCTTTGCACATTGCTGGCTGGTCCTCCTGAGGTTTCAGAGTCTTTGACTCAGTTGCAGTAACTATGGAGACATCTGACAAGATAAAGTAAAATGACTGGAGTTAATATCAAAAGGAGTGTGTTTGATAATAATACCATAAACACTAAAAGATGTACAGTGTTGACGATGCTTTCATACTGAACATGCTTTCAAATGAACTAAACTCAATGTAGTTTACTAAACAAGTTGTAGGACAGTTTGAATATCAATGGTCCAACAGATCAATGTATTCATGTAGTAGGCTGCAATCCAAATATGAATGTGTGACTACCATAGACTTAATGGTTTCAGTGTACAAAATAACTGTAAACTAAGATGACATGAAAATAAAATATATATTATCCACTGGACACAGATGTCAGTTTAAAGTCTAGTTTTAATTTACATTTGATTCAGTTGACAACTAATGTGAAATCAACTAAATGTAAACCATGTAATTGGATTTAGATGAAAAGCTGTGTGGAAAAAAACATCCTGAAATTCCTTTACATTGATGACGTTTTGCAAATCCAAGTCGTTTTCCATATTGATTCAATGTCATGTCATAAAATAGATAATTATTTTGTAGAAAGAAGGCTGATTCAACCAGTTTTTGCCCAGTGGGTAGTGGGTCTTATGTGACACAGCAATTCATAATGCTGCACCCATCCTCTTTCTTACCTTTGCACTGCTGGGTCTGCTGAGTCTGAGCACCAGCTGAAAAGATGGATAAATCTGTCGGGGGAGAGAGGTGGGCAAGAGGAACGATTGATAAACATACTGAGGGAATTCATGCTCACTTCACAATCTGAACTTCTCCTTATCATCTAGTGTGGTCTCTCTCTCTCTCTCTCTCTCTCTCTCTCTCTCTCTCTCTCTCTCTCTCTCTCACCTTTGCATTTTGCTGGCTGGACCTTTTTCTTCTCTTGGTTTATGATGTCTCTCTCAGCTGTATTTCCATCATGTTGGACTTGTGTACACGCTTTCTTTTCCTCAATGTCCACGCTCCATTTTGTCCATTCGTCTTTATCTATGAACTCTTTGTCACTATCCATTGTTCCCTCACTGTCATAGTCACTCTCTGACCAGTCAATGTCCAGGTCCTGTTCACCTTTCACCTTTGTGGCCTGGTCTGTCTGAGTGTTCTGAGTCTGTCCTCCAGCTGCAGCAAACACAGACAAGAGAAGGGAGAGAAAGTACATTACTAGACAGACATAACACCTTGAACATGCTGTCAAACTAGCTCAGCACTCCTCATTGTAATTCCACTGACTGCCTTCTTACCTCCGCACGTTGCTGGTTGGTCTGTTTCCTCATCAATCTCAAAATCAGCTGTAATTTCCTCAATCTCACTGTCACTCTCTGACCAGTCATTATCCAGGTCCATTTCACCTTTGACCTTTGCTGAGTCCTGAGTCTTTCCTCCGGCTGCAGCAAACACAGACAAATCTGACAAGAAAAGAGAGAGAATGCACATTAATACACACAGACAAACAGAAATAAGAGAAGTGCCTTGAACATGCTAATAAACTATCTCAGCATTCAACATTGCATCAATATGTTATAATCCAGGTCCCAGTCTCCCAAAAGCATCATAAGGATATGTTAATCATTAGAACCTTCATAAGAGCCTTGATAAATCTCAGAGCTGTTTCCCAAAAGCATCATAAGGATATGTTAATCATTAGAACCTTCATAGGAGTATTGGTAAATCTCAGAGCTGTTTCCCAAAACCATCATAAGGATATGTTAATCATTAGAACCTTCATAGGAGCATTGTTAAATCTCAGAGCTGTTTCCCAAAAGCATAATTAGTCAAGTTGCAGTTGAAAATGCTGCCTCAGACCACTCGTAGTTCAGCTAAGTGCTTTGTTAAATGCTTTTTTTGCCCTTCCACATCACCTTCTGCGCAGAAGATCTCCCCTAAACATAGAAACAAGACGTTTATCTGTCTCTCTAAGACTGACGATAACTTCGGCATGAAGTTGACTACAAATAAACAGTTGTCAATGTCTTGGCAATTCAACAAGCGAAGTTCAGTAGGCTACACAGGCCTGTATTTCAATCATATTCAAATCTATTTAATCTTCAGTCAGTTGACTTCTATTTGTAGACTTTACGGTCTGTAATTTTTGCCTCAATATATATTTCATGATGTTTAAGTACATGTGCCAAATTTATCTGTGATTTAGTGCATTATTATAGGGTAAGCATCAGAAAAAGCCCCCTCAATATTTTGCAGCCATGAGTTGGTAATAGCTTTCTGGGAGCTGATCCGTCATCAGTACTGTGGAATAATTCTAATGTTAAGGTAAGATTTGAATGGAGAAATCTGATCAAGGAGCAGCCCTGCCTTTCTTTCAATCAATATCTACACCTTCTCCAACAATGCACTTAGTGAACGTTCTCTCTGCGTGGTGTTTTGTTGAAACGCATGTGACATCTTCGGCCGTTATAAGAAAGCTGCATTACTTAAACACTAGTAAGCTTCAGTTCCATCGCTATCGGGAAACCGGGCTTTGGTCTTTACCTTTACACTTTGCTGGCTGCTCCTCCTGAGGTTTCAGAGTCTTTGACTCAGCTGCAGCAACCAACGAGACATCTAACAAGAAATAGGAAAATTAAGGATGTTAATACCAACAGTGGGGGAGGGGGGTGCAGTTGTATAAACACTTTCAAAGTACAAAAGAACTGTAATCTAAGATGACCTTTGCTCTGGGTCTGTTTGACCTCAACACCAGCCAAGAAGATGGAGGAATCTGGAGGAGAGAGAGGTGGTATACAGTCAGTGTAAGTGAAAGTGTTGAAACTACCCTCACATATCACACTTTATTCTCTGTCTGTCCCCTTTTTACCTTTGAGCTTTGCTGGTTGATTCTTGTCAGGGTCCTGAATCTTAACCTCCTCAGCAATAGAGATGGAGTAATCTGACATTTGAAAAAAATGGTGTGTGAAAATGTGGGTGAAAAGGTAAGTGTTAATGATTTCACGGGAGTTTCCTACAATTATAAAATTTTAGTGATGATTTTCACATGCTGTCAAACAAGATCAGCACTCTTCACTGTAATTCCACTGACTGCCTTCTTACCTCCGCACGTTGCTGGTTGGTCTGTTTCCTCATCAATCTCAAAATCAGCTGTAATTTCCTCAATCTCACTGTCACTCTCTGACCAGTCATTATCCAGGTCCATTTCACCTTTGACCTTTGCTGAGTCCTGAGTCTTTCCTCCGGCTGCAGCAAACACAGACAAATCTGACAAGAAAAGAGAGAGAATGCACATTAATACACACAGACAAACAGAAATAAGAGAAGTGCCTTGAACATGCTAATAAACTATCTCAGCATTCAACATTGCATCAATATGTTATAATCCAGGTCCCAGTCTCCCAAAAGCTTCATAAGGATATGTTAATCATTAGAACCTTCATAAGAGCCTTGATAAATCTCAGAGCTGTTTCCCAAAAGCATCATAAGGATATGTTAATCATTAGAACCTTCATAGGAGTATTGGTAAATCTCAGAGCTGTTTCCCAAAACCATCATAAGGATATGTTAATCATTAGAACCTTCATAGGAGCATTGTTAAATCTCAGAGCTGTTTCCCAAAAGCATAATTAGTCAAGTTGCAGTTGAAAATGCTGCCTCAGACCACTCGTAGTTCAGCTAAGTGCTTTGTTAAAGGCTTTTTTTGCCCTTCCACATCACCTTCTGCGCAGAAGATCTCCCCTAAACATAGAAACAAGACGTTTATCTGTCTCTCTGTGACTGACGATAACTTCGGCATGAAGTTGACTACAAATAAACAGTTGTCAATGTCTTGGCAATTCAACAAGCGAAGTTCAGTAGGCTACACAGGCCTGTATTTCAATCATATTCAAATCTATTTAATCTTCAGTCAATTGACTTCTATTTGTAGACTTTACGGTCTGTAATTTTTGCCTCAATATATATTTCATGATTTTTAAGTACATGTGCCAAATTTATCTGTGATTTAGTGCATTATTATAGGGTAAGCATCAGAAAAAGCCCCCTCAATATTTTGCAGCCATGAGTTGGTAATAGCTTTCTGGGAGCTGATCCGTCATCAGTACTGTGGAATAATTCTAATGTTAAGGTAAGATTTGAATGGAGAAATCTGATCAAGGAGCAGCCCTGCCTTTCTTTCAATCAATATCTACACCTTCTCCAACAATGAACTTAGTGAACGTTCTCTCTGCGTGGTGTTTTGTTGAAACGCATGTGACATCTTCGGCCGTTATAAGAAAGCTGCATTACTTAAACACTAGTAAGCTTCAGTTCCATCGCTATCGGGAAACCGGGCTTTGGTCTTTACCTTTACACTTTGCTGGCTGCTCCTCCTGAGGTTTCAGAGTCTTTGACTCAGCTGCAGCAACCAAGGAGACATCTAACAAGAAATAGTAAAATTAAGGATGTTAATACCAACAGTGGGGGAGGGGGGTGCAGTTGTATAACACTTTCAAAGTACAAAAGAACTATAATCTAAGATTACCTTTGCACTGGGTCTGTTTGACCTCAGCACCAGCCAAGAAGATGGAGGAATCTGGAGGAGAGGGAGGTGGTATACAGTCAGTGTAAGTGAAAGTGTTGAAACTACCCTCACATATCACACTTTATTCTCTGTCTGTCCCCTTTTTACCTTTGAGCTTTGCTGGTTGATTCTTGTCAGGGTCCTGAATCTTAACCTCCTCAGCAATAGAGATGGAGTAATCTGACATTTGAAAAACATGGTGTGTCAAAATGTGGGTGAAAAGGTAAGTGTTAATGATTTCACGGGAGTTTCCTACAATTATAAAATATTAGTGATGATTTTCACATGCTGTCAAACAAGATCAGCACTCCTCACTGTAATTCCACTGACTGCCTTCTTACCTCCGCACGTTGCTGGTTGGTCTGTTTCCTCATCAAACTCAAAATCAGCTGTAATTTCCTCAATCTCACTGTCACTCTCTGACCAGTCATTATCCAGGTCCTTTTCACCTTTGACCTTTGCTGAGTCCTGAGTCTTTCCTCCGGCTGCAGCAAACACAGACAAATCTGACAAGAAAATAGAGAGAATGGACATTAATACACACAGAAAAACAGAAATAAGAGAAGCGCCTTGAACATGATAATAAACTATCTCAGCATTCAACATTGTATCAATATGTTATAATCCAGGTCCCAGTTTCCCAAAAGCATCATAAGGATATGTTAATCATTAGAACCTTCATAGGAGCCTTGGTAAATCTCAGAGCTGTTTCCCAAAACCATCATAAGGATATGTTAATCATTAGAACCTTCATAGGAGCCTTGGTAAATCTCAGAGCTGTTTCCCAAAACCATCATAAGGATATGTTAATCATTAGAACCTTCATAGGAGCCTTGGTAAATCTCAGAGCTGTTTCCCAAAACCATCATAAGGATATGTTAATCATTAGAACCTTCATAGGAGCCTTGGTAAATCTCAGAGCTGTTTCCCAAAACCATCATAAGGATATGTTAATCATTAGAACCTTCATAGGAGCATTGTTAAATCTCAGAGCTGTTTCCCAAAACCATAATTAGTCAAGTTGCAGTTGAAAATGCTGCCTCAGACCACTCGTAGTTCAGCTAAGTGCTTTGTTAAATGCTTTTTTTGCCCTTCCACATCACCTTCTGCGCAGAAGATCTCCCCTAAACATAGAAACAAGACGTTTATCTGTCTCTCTGTGACTGACGATAACTTCGGCATGAAGTTGACTACAAATAAACAGTTGTCAATGTCTTGGCAATTCAACAAGCGAAGTTCAGTAGGCTACACAGGCCTGTATTTCAATCATATTCAAATCTATTTAATCTTCAGTCAATTGACTTCTATTTGTAGACTTTACGGTCTGTAATTTTTGCCTCAATATATATTTCATGATTTTTAAGTACATGTGCCAAATTTATCTGTGATTTAGTGCATTATTATAGGGTAAGCATCAGAAAAAGCACCCTCAATATTTTGCAGCCATGAGTTGGTAATAGCTTTCTGGGAGCTGATCCGTCATCAGTACTGTGGAATAATTCTAATGTTAAGGTAAGATTTGAATGGAGAAATCTGATCAAGGAGCAGCCCTGCCTTTCTTTCAATCAATATCTACACCTTCTCCAACAATGAACTTAGTGAACGTTCTCTCTGCGTGGTGTTTTGTTGAAACGCATGTGACATCTTCGGCCGTTATAAGAAAGCTGCATTACTTAAACACTAGTAAGCTTCAGTTCCATCGCTATCGGGAAACCGGGCTTTGGTCTTTACCTTTACACTTTGCTGGCTGCTCCTCCTGAGGTTTCAGAGTCTTTGACTCAGCTGCAGCAACCAAGGAGACATCTAACAAGAAATAGTAAAATTAAGGATGTTAATACCAACAGTGGGGGAGGGGGGTGCAGTTGTATAACACTTTCAAAGTACAAAAGAACTATAATCTAAGATGACCTTTGCACTGGGTCTGTTTGACCTCAGCACCAGCCAAGAAGATGGAGGAATCTGGAGGAGAGGGAGGTGGTATACAGTCAGTGTAAGTGAAAGTGTTGAAACTACCCTCACATATCACAATTTATTCTCTGTCTGTCCCCTTTTTACCTTTGAGCTTTGCTGGTTGATTCTTGTCAGGGTCCTGAATCTTAACCTCCTCAGCAATAGAGATGGAGTAATCTGACATTTGAAAAAAATGGTGTGTGAAAATGTGGGTGAAAAGGTAAGTGTTATTGATTTCACGGGAGTTTCCTACAATTATAAAATATTAGTGATGATTTTCACATGCTGTCAAACAAGATCAGCACTCCTCACTGTAATTCCACTGACTGCCTTCTTACCTCCGCACGTTGCTGGTTGGTCTGTTTCCTCATCAATCTCAAAATCAGCTGTAATTTCCTCAATCTCACTGTCACTCTCTGACCAGTCATTATCCAGCTCCTTTTCACCTTTGACCTTTGCTGCCTGGTCTGTCTGAGTGTTGTTAGTCTTTCCTTCAACTGCTAGTTGATCCTCGTCTGGGCCCTGAGTCTTAACCATTGCCGCTGCGAAAATTGAAAAATCTGAAAGAGATGACAAAGGTAAGTGTCATTGACATCAGTGGAGTTCTCTACATTTAATCAGTGATCATTTACATATGTTGCCAAACAATTTTTTTTTTTTACCTTTGCATGTTTCCGATTGGTCTTCCTGAGGATGCTGAGTCTCTCCCTCTGCTCCAGCAAGTATCCTGTCCTCCTTCTTCTCCTCCTGACTCTCTAACTGTCCTGTGTCCTTTTGGTCATCCTTTTCTTTCTCTTGGTTGGATTTGACCCTCTCACTGTCATTGCTATCTGACCCCTTTCCAGGAGCCAAAGTGAGCTCGTCAGATTCTGTCGCACCATTGGTTTTGTATGTCTCTGTGTCTTGGCTTTGATGAACCTCTTTTCTCTCACCCTCCTCTCTCTTTGTGTTGCTTTGGGTTGTTTTCTCTTTCTCAACGTTGTTGTCCGTATTGTCTTTGTCAACCATGCCTTTCTTCATGTTTGGTTTCCCACTCTTATCATCATCACATTCACTTCTTATCACATTTCTTACTGTTCTCTCATCACTCTCAATATCTGTCTTATCTTCAACCTCCTCCTCCTCATCCGTTTCCTTTATTTCTTCACTAATGTCCTCAGTGTCACTGTCGATTATTTCCTCAATCTCGCTGTAGTCACTCTCTGACCAGTCTATATCACCTGCCAGGTCATTTTGAACTTTGACTTTTCCTGGGTGATCATTTTGACAGCAATTTGTAGCTACCTTCTCCTCAACAAGCATATTTTTATGTCCATCCTTTTGTTTCATCTCAGTGAAACCATGATCATCATCACTACTGTTAAATTCGTCCTCGCTCAGGAGTGCTTCCATCGTTTCATTCTTCCCTTTGTCTGTCTTCTTCTGGTGTGCTTTGACACTTTTACTGTCATCACAATCTGAACATTCTGAATCACTTCTGTGTTTCAGACATTCATGACTTCCAAAGTGAAATTCCCACACATCCAAGGCTGTCTTGTTTAGCTCTTTCATCCTCACTGTGTCTTCCACCCTCTTTCTTTCCTCCTTCTCCTCCTCCATCGTGGTCTTCTCTGCATGCTGTCTTTCCATCTTTTTCATCCTCTCCTCCAACTCTCTCATTTTTCCAAACATTTCATTCTTCATGTCTTCCAGTTTCCTCATTTTCATTTCCTCCTCGTGCTTCCTTTTCTCTTCTCTAATCTGACTCTCAAGTTCTCTCTTCCTGTCCTCCTCCCTCTCCTCCAGCTCTCTCATTTGTTTCTCCATATGTGTCAAATTTTCTTCTGCAATCTGTCTCTGCCTCTTTTCTTTCATTAGGTCCTCTTCCAGTTTCCTCATTTTCATTTCCTCTTCTCTTTTTCTCATATCTTCTCTAATCTGATTCTCAAGTTCTCTCTTCCTCTCCTCCTCCAACTCTCTAATTTTTCCAAACATTTCATTCTTCATGTCTTCCAGTTTCCTCATTTCTATTTCCTCCTCGTGCTTCCTTTTCTCTTCTCTAATCTGACTCTCATGTTCTCTCTTCCTGTCCTCCTCCCTCTCCTCCAGCTCTCTCATTTGTTTCTCCATATGTGTCAAATTTTCTTCTGCAATCTGTCTATGCCTCTTTTCTCTCATTAGGTCCTCTTTCAGTTTCCTCATTTTTATTTCCTCCTCATGCTTCCTTTTCTCTTCTCTAATCTGACTCTCACGTTCTCTCTTCCTCTCCTCCTCCCTCTCCTCCAGCTCTCTCATTTGTTTCTCCATATGTGTCCTATTTTCTTCTGCAATCTGTCTATGCCTCTTTTCTCTCATTAGATCCTCTTTCAGTTTCCTCATTTTTATTTCCTCCTCGTGCTTCCTTTTCTCTTCTCTAATCTGACTCTCAAGTTCTCTCTTCCTCTCCCCCTCCCTCTCCATCATTTGTTTCTCCATGTGTGTCAAATGTTCTTCTGCAATCTGTCTCTGTCTCTTTTCTTTCAGGAGCTCTCCCCTGTCTCCTTCCCTTGCTTCCTTCACACACTTTTCTCCCATATTATTTTCATCTTCCTTTCTCTCTTCCAGGTTTCTTCTCTTTCCATCACTCAGTGTCTCCGTTAGACTGGCTTGCTTTTTCAGCATCTGTTGTTCTTCTCCCATCTTTCTCTTTCCTTCTTCCACCTTTCTATTTGCCTTCCTTTCTGCTTTCATCCATGACTCTTCCTTTCGGATGTCTTCTTCCTTCCTGTAAAACTCTTTCCATTCCTCCACTCTCTTATTTTCAAATATCTCCCACTCATCTCTCTCCTCCTGTCTCTTCTTCTGGAGCTCCATCTGTTTCTCTACCTTCTGCCTCTCAGATTTCTCCCTGAACCTCCTCATTTCCTCCTCCATCTCTCTCTCCCTTTCCCTCATTCTAATATCCATTAACAGCAACTCTTCATCCTTCATTTGATTTATTTTTGCAAGCTCCTTCTTCTCCTCCCTCTTCATCCTCTCAAGTCCGTCCCTCTCCACCTCCTTCAACACCTTCTCTCTATTCATCTCCAGATGCTGGTAATCCTGCTGTTGTCTCTCTTCTGCATACATCTCCATCTTCTGTCTCTCTATCCGTCTCGTCTCCTCCATACAGGCCCATTGCTTTAGCAGGCCTACCTCTTTCCTTAGCAGGCCCACCTCAACATGCCAGTCGCTCTGACCAATACTGTGCACTTCCATAACGAATGAGCTCTAAAAGTGAGTTCGTAAATATTTAGCATCCTATAGGATGCTGCTAAAGGAAAACAAATCCTTTAACAACCTAAAGACGGCATCGGCATCAAGCAAGTCTCTTTTAACAGTTCATTATAGCCATTCAAACTACTATTAAAGCATTTAATCTATGCGGTGTCTTTCATCAATGCCTACATTTCTAGTGCCTCTAATAGTGCCTCTAATACATTATCTTGCATCTCACCATAAGACAGCCCTGTATCCAAATGTATAAAGCTGTGACCAACCAATTATGCAAACTTCTCTTTATACGATAGATTTTGTGTAAATCTTTTCTAAATGTTTATAGTATACTACACTATGATGTTAAATGTGTTTTAAGACATTACTAATCAATTGAAACTCCTCAGTAATCAAGCATAGGTTCCGCAATCCAGATTATACAGTTATCAATTTAGATAAATTAATGCAAACCAATCTTTAACCAAGAAAATATTAATTTAAACATAATCATATTTGCCTAAAACCGTCCTCTCCATTATAGTAGATTCACCATAACTTTTGGAAAAATGTATAAACACGACTTACCAATATGATGACCTTCTCCAACTAATCTTCTCTCGGAATGTTCTCCCACCTAAGATTCTAGCCTAATAGCAAGAGGATTCTATCTTCTTATGACCGCATGATCCATTATGACATCACTCTAAGAATGCAATTACTCATCCTCAATGCTTCACTGTGTGCAACTACAGACTACAAGTTCATAGTTTTATTTATTTCACCTTTATTTAACCAGGTAGGCCAGTTGAGAACAAGTTATCATTTACAACTGCAACCTGGCCAAGATAAAGCATAGCAGTGCGACAAAAACAACAACACAGAGTTACACATCAACAAACGTACAAATCAGATATTTTTACATTCAATATTTTACAGGTCAAAATACCATTTCGTGAAACAAAGATCAGAATTGGGCTGCCTGTGTAAACTGAGCCATAGTACGACATCCCTTGTCACCTGAGATTCAGACGAGGAGCAAACATAGAGACAGGGGTCTCCTCTTTGTGTCTGTGGCATTATAGCGTCTAACAGCATTGGCAGTGCCATTGAGGCTATCTCCATTTTGAAGTAGTAATTTTTGGCTGATCCGTCAAGATGAGCGTTGGACATGACTACAACAAGTTCACCAGGAAAGATCAGCCAATGAAGTGGAAGTCCCACCCAGTTGACTACATTGAAATGGTGGAAGCTCTCAATGGCACTACCCATGCTAATATGAACTTTTAGCCTCGATCATTCTCCTATGGGAGCAAAGCATAGAGAGAGAGAGAGAGAGAGAGAGAGAGAGAGAGAGAGAGAGAGAGAGAGAGAGAATGGGAGGTAGGGACAATAAGTGTCTTTTAGGAGGTGAAGCCACATCTTGAATTTCCACACTGTCTGACCTAGACACTTTTTAATGAAGGCTAGAATAAAGGATGAGTCTGGTGTGGTTCTCTCACTATGAGATGAAATGATGAGTCTGGTGTGGTTCTCTCACTATGAGATGAAAGGATGAGTCTGGTGTGGTTCTCTCACTATGAGATGAAAGGATGAGTCTGGTGTGGTTCTCTCACTGTGAGATGAAAGGATGAGTCTGGTGTGTTTCTCTCACTATGAGATGAAAGGATGAGTCTGGTGTGTTTCTCTCACTATGAGATGAAAGGATGAGTCTGGTGTGGTTCTCTCACTATGAGATGAAAGGATGAGTCTGATGTGGTTCTCTCACTATGAGATGAAAGGATGAGTCTGGTGTGGTTCTCTCACTATGAGATGAAAGGATGAGTCTGATGTGGTTCTCTCACTATGAGATGAAAGGATGAGTCTGATGTGGTTCTCTCATTTTGAGATACAGTGCCTTGCGAAAGTATTCGGCCCCCTTGAACTTTGCGACCTTTTGCCACATTTCAGGCTTCAAACATAAAGATATAAAACTTTATTTTTTTGTGAAGAATCAACAACAAGTGGGACACAATCATGAAGTGGACCGACATTTATTGGATATTTCAAACTTTTTTAACAAATCAAAAACTGAAAAATTGGGCGTGCAAAATTATTCAGCCCCCTTAAGTTAATACTTTGTAGCGCCACCTTTTGCTGCGATTACAGCTGTAAGTCGCTTGGGGTATGTCTCTATCAGTTTTGCACATCCAGAGACTGACATTTTTTCCCATTCCTCCTTGCAAAACAGCTTCGAGCTCAGTGAGGTTGGATGGAGAGCATTTGTGAACAGCAGTTTTCAGTTCTTTCCACAGATTCTCGATTGGATTCAGGTCTGGACTTTGACTTGGCCATTCTAACACCTGGATATGTTTATTTTTGAACCATTCCATTGTAGATTTTGCTTTATGTTTTGGATCATTGTCTTGTTGGAAGACAAATCTCCGTCCCAGTCTCCGGTCTTTTGCAGACTCCATCAGGTTTTCTTCCAGAATGGTCCTGTATTTGGCTCCATCCATCTTCCCATCAATTTTAACCATCTTCCCTGTCCCTGCTGAAGAAAAGCAGGCCCAAACCATGATGCTGCCACCACCATGTTTGACAGTGGGGATGGTGTGTTCAAGGTGATAAGCTGTGTTGCTTTTACCCCAAACATAACATTTTGCATTGTTGCCAAAAAGTTAAATTTTGGTTTCATCTGACCAGAGCACCTTCTTCCACATGTTTGGTGTGTCTCCCAGGTGGCTTGTGGCAAACTTTAAACGACACTTTTTATGGATATCTTTAAGAAATGGCTTTCTTCTTGCCACTCTTCCATAAAGGCCAGATTTGTGCAATATACGACTGATTGTTGTCCTATGGACAGAGTCTCCCACCTCAGCTGTAGATCTCTGCAGTTCATCCAGAGTGATCATGGTCCTCTTGGCTGCATCTCTGATCAGTCTTCTCCTTGTATGAGCTGAAAGTTTAGAGGGACGGCCAGGTCTTGGTAGATTTGCAGTGGTCTGATACTCCTTCCATTTCAATATTATCGCTTGCACAGTGCTCCTTGGGATGTTTAAAGCTTGGGAAATCTTTTTGTATCCAAATCTGGCTTTAAACTTCTTCACAACAGTATCTCGGACCTGCCTGGTGTGTTCCTTGTTCTTCATGATGCTCTCTGCGCTTTTAACGGACCTCTGAGACTATCACAGTGCAGGTGCATTTATACGGAGACTTGATTACACACAGGTGGATTGTATTTATCATCATTAGTCATTTAGGTCAACATTGGATCATTCAGAGATCCTCACTGAACTTCTGGAGAGAGTTTGCTGCACTGAAAGTAAAGGGGCTGAATAATTTTGCACGCCCAATTTTTCCGTTTTTGATTTGTTAAAAAAGTTTGAAATATCCAATAAATGTCGTTCCACTTCATGATTGTATCCCACTTGTTGTTGATTCTTCACAAAAAAATACAGTTTTATATCTTTATGTTTGAAGCCTGAAATGTGGCAAAAGGTCGCAAAGTTCAAGGGGGCCATCATACACTGTATGTTAGTGTATGATGGTTTGCTAGAGTGTAGACTACCTGTGTTGCTGCTGCCCTGACACACACGTGCAACTCCCGACTGAAGAAGGGGTGGACATGGGTCGGAGGGTCGGAGATGCAAACACTCCTCTCTATGTCTTTCTGCCTCTCTCTGCTGCGTGAAGTCCAACCAGACCGAGAATTGATGATGATGTAAATCAAGTGTTATCAAGTGTTAATCAAATGGTATGCTGCTGGGGCAGTACTGTTGATATTTAAACTAAGGTGCTCAGGCACAGGTAGACCCCTATCTGTACCACAAGGTTTCTTTTCCAGTTTTTAGGACTACAAACTGGCGAGCTCTGTGGCCACAACCATCTGTGACAATCCTAAAGAGAGAAAGAATGCTTTGAGTACTAAACTGTGGGTACATTAGAGACCATTTTCTATGGCACGCTCAATTCTGTTAGCATATCTTTCAAGTCTAATGTGACAAAAAAACATTGGAGAATCTAAGGCTGGTGAATGTTTTTTTGAAAGACTTTGCAAACCCTAGAGGTTAGGAATCTGGGACAGTATCCATACTGTTTCTCTCTAGCAAAACACAGAACACAGAATTGGTCTTGACCTGACCCTTAAAAACAATGTGCACACACAAACCATTGATGATAAAATGATTTTATTATTTTATAATGCTTGAAGAATTTAAAAATGTATATAGAAAACAAGGGAATGAATGAAAATGAATTTCAGAAAATATTTTTCAAATTGCAGAGGTCACTTCTTAGCAAGGAAAACGTCAGGAACTGAAAAAAGACCCAACAAAAAGTATCACTGTTAGAATCATGTAATACTGTGTCAAACAAACTTCACTTATCAGTTGTAACATTCTCCTCTCTTACCTATGCATTCTGACTTCATTTTTTTGCGCACAAGGGGTTTCAAGACTTTAGCCAAACGATTTTTCCCAGCTGCAAATATAGAGACATCTGAGAGAGAGAGAGAGAGAAGAGAGAGAGAGAGAGAGAGAGAGAGAGAGAGAGAGAGAGAGAGAGAGAGAGAGAGAGAGAGAGAGAGAGAGAGAGAGAGAGAGAGAGAGAGAGATAGAGGAGAGAGAGAGAGAGAGAGAGAGAGAGACAGAGACAGAGACAGAGACAGAGACAGAGACAGAGACAGAGACAGAGACAGAGACAGAGAAAGAGAAAGAGACAGAGACAGAGACAGAGACAGAGACAGAGACAGAGACAGAGACAGAGACAGAGACAGAGACAGAGACAGAGACAGAGACAGAGACAGAGACAGAGACAGAGACAGAGACAGAGACAGAGACAGAGAGATTAGCATTGATTATGTACACACTAGGTGAGCATAGCCTTGCTATTGAGAAAGACTGCCATAGGCAGACCTGGCTCTCAAGAGAAGACAAGCTATGTGCACACTGCCCACAAAATGAGGTGGAAACTGAGCTGCACTTCCTAACCTCCTGACAAATGTATGACCATATTAGAGACACATATTTCCCTCATATTACACAGACCCACAAAGAATTCAAAAACAAATCAAATTTTGATAAACTCCCATATCTATTTTGGTGAAATACCACAGCGTTCCATCAAAGCAGCAATATATGTGACCTGTTGCCACAAGAAAAGGGCAACCAGTGAAAAACAAACACCATTGTAAATACAACCCATATTTATGTTTATTTATTTTCCCTTTTGTACTTATAACACTGTACATAGCCATAATATGACATTTTAAATGTCTCTATTCCTTTGAAACTTTTGTGAACGTAATATTTACTGTTAATTTGTGATTGTTTATTTCACTTGTGTTTATTATCTACTTCACTTGCTTATGTTTCCCATGCCAATAAATCCATTTGAATTGAATTGAGAGAGAAACAGGGGATAAGGGGGAAGAGACTCTGGGGTTGTTGAAGATTATTAAAAATGGCTGCTCTTATACATTCTTATTGATGAGCCGATGAATCAAACTGCTCTTGTTATTACCTTTGCGGGGGTTGGTTGTTTTAGTCTTCTGGGCTGGAGGGGGCTCTGCAACCCCCTGTTGGCCCACAGAGAAGATGGAGTAATCTGAGAGAGAGAGAGAGAGAGAGAGAGAGAGAGAGAGAGAGAGAGAGAGAGAGAGAGAGAGAGAGAGAGAGAGAGAGAGAGACAGAGACAGAGACAGAGAGAGAGACAGAGATAGAGGAAAACAGAGTGAATGCGTGTGCGTACGCGTTTAAGAGAGAGAAAGAGATAGAGACAGAGTGACAGATATATAGATAGAAAGAAAATGATCCAAAACAAACATCAGCCATGTTTCCTGAAATAGACATCAAACAGTTCTATTCCAATTGAGAACTAGAGCCTATAGTGTGTCTGTCTGTCTGTCTCTATATCTCTCATCCTTTTTACCGACACCTCACTGTGCCATCAAATACTTTGTGAAAAGTCTGTCCCTCTCTGTCCCCCTTCATGTTTTACCTTTGTATTTTACTGGCTGTTGATCATACGGGTCCTTGCTCTTTAGCCCTGATGCAGTGAAAATAGAGTAATCTAAGGACAGAAAGGAATATACATGAATGGAGATTTGATAGGACAACAACACACAGCAATAAAAGTATAGTTAAGTTCAATAAACTGTTTCAATGCACTAGAGGAGTACTGTGTTAATAAACTGCAGTCACACATAACTCAGTACCTTAGTGAGATACACTGCTGTTACTTAAATGTAATAGTTTTATTAGCCTCCCCATGAGGATTACGATGGCGTCGTCTCAGTACAATGTGATGCTAAACCACCCTGAAGGAGGCTGCAAAGCCGAAACATCTGTGTACGCCATCCCTGATGCAGTTCAAATGTATTTATTTGTACTTATTTTAATTTACGGGTTTTACTCACCAACCTAACTTTTGGGAGAGAACAATGGTGCTCTTCGCTATTAAACCACAGAGAATGAAATGTTTTCTGTTCGAGTCCCCTGTCACTTTGCCTGGTCCTACCTATACACTGTGGTTGTCTGGTCTGTTTGCTTGTCCCTTCCTGATTCTCTACACTGTCCAGGTGATCCTGAAGGGCCTTCTCATTCCTCAGCCTGCACTGCTCTTCTTTAGACTCTTTGGCCATGTCTTTATCTCTCCTATCCTTCTGACCAGGCCCCCGTCTCCCCTCTTCCACCATCCTCTCATATTTTTCCATAATGAGCTCTGCATCTGTCTTTGGCTCTGTCACTTTGTCATTCCCATTTTTCTTTTGGACAATCTCACTTTTATTACTCACTTTGGACTGCTGAGCCGGGGGGACCTTGGCCATGCCTGAGAGAGAGAGACAGAGACACAGAGAGACAGACAGACAGACAGACAGACAGAGACACAGACAGACAGAGACACAGAGACACAGAGAGACAGACAGACAGACAGACAGACAGACAGACAGACAGACAGACAGACAGACAGACAGACAGACAGACAGACAGACAGACAGACAGACAGACAGACAGACAGACAGACAGACAGACAGACAGACAGACAGACAGACAGACAGACAGACAGACAGACAGACAGACAGACAGACAGAGACACAGAGACAAGAGAGACAGAGATAGATAGAGGAAAACAGAGTGAACGTGTGTGCATGCGTGTGCGTGTACGTGTGCGAACGCGTTTAAGAGAGAGAAAGAGATAGAGACAGAGTGACAGATATACAGATAGAAAGAAAATGATCCAAAACAAACATCAGCCATGTTTCCTAAAATAGACATCAAACAGTTCTATTCCAATTGAGAACTAGAGCCTATAGTGTGTCTGTCTGTCTGTCTCTATATCTCTCATCCTTTTTACCGACACCTCACTGTGCCATCAAATACTTTGTGAAATGTCTGTCCCTCTCTGTCCCCCTTCATGTTTTACCTTTGCATTTTACTGGCTGTTGATCATACGGGTCCTTGCTCTTTAGCCCTGATGCAGTGAAAATAGAGTAATCTAAGGACAGAAAGGAATATACATGAATGGAGATTTGATAGGACAACAACACACAGCAATAAAATTATAGTTAAGTTCTATAAACTGTTTCAATGCACTAGAGGAGTACTGTGTTAATAAACTGCAGTCACACATAACTCAGTACCTTAGTGAGATACACTGCTGTTACTTAAATGTAATAGTTTTATTAGCCTCCCCATGAGGATTACGATGGCGTCGTCTCAGTACAATGTGATGCTAAACCACCCTGAAGGAGGCTGCAAAGCCGAAACATCTGTGTACGCCATCCCTGATGCAGTTCAAATGTATTTATTTGTACTTATTTTAATTTACGGGTTTTACTCACCAACCTAACTTTTGGGAGAGAACAATGGTGCTCTTCGCTATTAAACCACAGAGAATGAAATGTTTTCTGTTCGAGTCCCCTGTCACTTTGCCTGGTCCTACCTATACACTGTGGTTGTCTGGTCTGTTTGCTTGTCCCTTCCTGATTCTCTACACTGTCCAGGTGATCCTGAAGGGCCTTCTCATTCCTCAGCCTGCACTGCTCTTCTTTAGACTCTTTGGCCATGTCTTTATCTCTCCTATCCTTCTGACCAGGCCCCCGTCTCCCCTCTTCCACCATCCTCTCATATTTTTCCATGATGAGCTCTGCATCTGTCTTTGGCTCTGTCACTTTGTCATTCCCATTTTTCTTTTGGACAATCTCACTTTTATTACTCACTTTGGCCTGCTGAGCCGGGGGGACCTTGGCCATGCCTGAGAGAGAGAGACAGAGACACAGAGAGACAGACAGACAGACAGACAGACAGACAGACAGACAGACAGACAGACAGACAGACAGACAGACAGACAGACAGACAGACAGACAGACAGACAGACAGACAGACAGACAGACAGACAGACAGACAGACAGACAGACAGACAGAGACACAGACAGACAGACAGACAGACAGAGACACAGACAGACAGAGACACAGACAGACAGACAGACAGACAGACAGACAGACAGACAGACAGACAGACAGACAGACAGACAGACAGACAGACAGACAGACAGACAGACAGACAGACAGACAGACAGACAGACAGACAGACAGACAGACAGAGAGACAGAGAGACAGAGAGACAGAGAGACAGAGAGACAGAGAGACAGAGAGACAGACAGACAGACAGACAGACAGACAGACAGACAGACAGACAGACAGAGACACAGAGACAAAGAGAGACAGAGATAGATAGAGGAAAACAGAGTGAACGTGTGTGCATGCGTGTGCGTGTACGTGTGCGAACGCGTTTAAGAGAGAGAAAGAGATAGAGACAGAGTGACAGATATACAGATAGAAAGAAAATGATCCAAAACAAACATCAGCCATGTTTCCTAAAATAGACATCAAACAGTTCTATTCCAATTGAGAACTAGAGCCTATAGTGTGTCTGTCTGTCTGTCTCTATATCTCTCATCCTTTTTACCGACACCTCACTGTGCCATCAAATACTTTGTGAAATGTCTGTCCCTCTCTGTCCCCCTTCATGTTTTACCTTTGCATTTTACTGGCTGTTGATCATACGGGTCCTTGCTCTTTAGCCCTGATGCAGTGAAAATAGAGTAATCTAAGGACAGAAAGGAATATACATGAATGGAGATTTGATAGGACAACAACACACAGCAATAAAATTATAGTTAAGTTCTATAAACTGTTTCAATGCACTAGAGGAGTACTGTGTTAATAAACTGCAGTCACACATAACTCAGTACCTTAGTGAGATACACTGCTGTTACTTAAATGTAATAGTTTTATTAGCCTCCCCATGAGGATTACGATGGCGTCGTCTCAGTACAATGTGATGCTAAACCACCCTGAAGGAGGCTGCAAAGCCGAAACATCTGTGTACGCCATCCCTGATGCAGTTCAAATGTATTTATTTGTACTTATTTTAATTTACGGGTTTTACTCACCAACCTAACTTTTGGGAGAGAACAATGGTGCTCTTCGCTATTAAACCACAGAGAATGAAATGTTTTCTGTTCGAGTCCCCTGTCACTTTGCCTGGTCCTACCTATACACTGTGGTTGTCTGGTCTGTTTGCTTGTCCCTTCCTGATTCTCTACACTGTCCAGGTGATCCTGAAGGGCCTTCTCATTCCTCAGCCTGCACTGCTCTTCTTTAGACTCTTTGGCCATGTCTTTATCTCTCCTATCCTTCTGACCAGGCCCCCGTCTCCCCTCTTCCACCATCCTCTCATATTTTTCCATGATGAGCTCTGCATCTGTCTTTGGCTCTGTCACTTTGTCATTCCCATTTTTCTTTTGGACAATCTCACTTTTATTACTCACTTTGGCCTGCTGAGCCGGGGGGACCTTGGCCATGCCTGAGAGAGAGAGACAGAGACACAGAGAGACAGACAGACAGACAGACAGACAGACAGACAGACAGACAGACAGACAGACAGACAGACAGACAGACAGACAGACAGACAGACAGACAGACAGACAGACAGACAGACAGACAGAGACACAGACAGACAGACAGACAGACAGAGACAGACAGACAGACAGACAGACAGACAGACAGACAGACAGACAGACAGACAGACAGACAGACAGACAGACAGACAGACAGACAGACAGACAGACAGACAGACAGACAGACAGACAGACAGACAGACAGACAGACAGACAGACAGACAGACAGACAGAGAGACAGAGAGACAGAGAGACAGAGAGACAGAGAGACAGAGAGACAGAGAGACAGAGAGACAGACAGACAGACAGACAGACAGACAGACAGACAGACAGACAGAGAGACAGAGATAGATAGAGGAAAACAGAGTGAACGTTTGTGCATGCATGTGCGTGTACGTGTGCGAACGCGTTTAAGAGAGAGAAAGAGATAGAGACAGAGTGACAGATATATAGATAGAAAGAAAATGATCCAAAACAAACATCAGCCATGTTTCCTAAAATAGACATCAAACAGTTCTATTCCAATTGAGAACTAGAGCCTATAGTGTGTCTGTCTGTCTGTCTCTATATCTCTCATCATTTTTACCGACACCTCACTGTGCCATCAAATACTTTGTGAAATGTCTGTCCCTCTCTGTCCCCCTTCATGTTTTACCTTTGCATTTTACTGGCTGTTGATCATACGGGTCCTTGCTCTTTAGCCCTGATGCAGTGAAAATAGAGTAATCTAAGGACAGAAAGGAATATACATGAATGGAGATTTGATAGGACAACAACACACAGCAATAAAATTATAGTTAAGTTCAATAAACTGTTTCAATGCACTAGAGGAGTACTGTGTTAATAAACTGCAGTCACACATAACTCAGTACCTTAGTGAGATACACTGCTGTTACTTAAATGTAATAGTTTTATTAGCCTCCCCATGAGGATTACGATGGCGTCGTCTCAGTACAATGTGATGCTAAACCACCCTGAAGGAGGCTGCAAAGCCGAAACATCTGTGTACGCCATCCCTGATGCAGTTCAAATGTATTTATTTGTACTTATTTTAATTTACGGGTTTTACTCACCAACCTAACTTTTGGGAGAGAACAATGGTGCTCTTCGCTATTAAACCACAGAGAATGAAATGTTTTCTGTTCGAGTCCCCTGTCACTTTGCCTGGTCCTACCTATACACTGTGGTTGTCTGGTCTGTTTGCTTGTCCCTTCCTGATTCTCTACACTGTCCAGGTGATCCTGAAGGGCCTTCTCATTCCTCAGCCTGCACTGCTCTTCTTTAGACTCTTTGGCCATGTCTTTATCTCTCCTATCCTTCTGACCAGGCCCCCGTCTCCCCTCTTCCACCATCCTCTCATATTTTTCCATGATGAGCTCTGCATCTGTCTTTGGCTCTGTCACTTTGTCATTCCCATTTTTCTTTTGGACAATCTCACTTTTATTACTCACTTTGGCCTGCTGAGCCGGGGGGACCTTGGCCATGCCTGAGAGAGAGAGACAGAGACACAGAGAGACAGACAGACAGACAGACAGACAGACAGACAGACAGACAGACAGACAGACAGAGACACAGACAGACAGACAGACAGACAGACAGACAGACAGAGACACAGACAGACAGAGACACAGACAGACAGACAGACAGACAGACAGACAGACAGACAGACAGACAGACAG